>NC_058419.1:44904866-44905275 GCF_002201575.2 Neomonachus schauinslandi | reverse complement strand
AAATAAAGCCTAAACCCAGCAGGAGAAGAGAAATAATAAAGATCAGAGCAGAAATCAATGAAATAGAAACTAAAAGAACAGTAGAACAGATCAACAAAACTAGGAGCTGGTTCTTTGAAAGAATTAACAAGATTGATAACCCCCTGGCCAGACTTATCAAAAAGAGAAGAGAAATGACCCAAATCAACAAAATCATGAATGAAAGGGGAGAGATCACAACCAATACCAAAGAAATACAAACAATTATAAGAACATATTATGAGCAACTCTATGCCAGCAAATTAGATAACCTGGAAGAAATGGAGGCATTCCTAGAGATGTATCAACTACCAAAACTGAACCAGGATGAAATAGAAAACCTGAACAGACCTATAACCACTAAAGGAAATTGAAGCACTCATCAAAAATC
>NC_058419.1:44900161-44904366 GCF_002201575.2 Neomonachus schauinslandi | reverse complement strand
CCTGCCTTTGTTGTAACAGACATATAGTTGAGGGCATCTGCTAGACCAGGCAAAAATAGAAGTCCTAATCCCAGTGTGGCCATTAAAATAGCTATACTCCCCTAATGACAAGATGTTGTTTCTGGACTGAGGTCATTGTGCCTGGCTCTGTTTTCCCTCAAGATAAATTCTCTTAAGGCAGAACCCACTCCAAATGTGACCTGAAAATATTCTTGGGTCAGGCCTCCCCACAAGTTTTCTAGATGTGCCTTGTCTCAAGTAGTGGACACAAGCTGAGATCTTTCCCTGAGGCTTGTAAGCCTCTTGAGCCAATTTCATCAGATACTTCACAAGAATCCAACCCAGCTTGCTTGGTCCTAATGCAAGGAACTTGAGTTCCTGTGTAAAGCTCCTGAAACTCAGGGATAGGAGAATGGATAAATTCTAAGAATGCACAGATTTTGGCTCAATCTGAGACAAAAAGGAGATCCCAGAAGGAACGTTTGCCTGAGGCACATGAAGGACAGAAGAAAGGCAAATTAACTTAAATGGGCAAAAAGCAGGTCCATGATTCCAATGATTGAGAGAGACAAGAGGAAATCATTTGACCGGCACAAGTAAGGGATATGCTAGTTAGAAAGTTCACATGTGTGTATGTGGAAGATGGGGGTGGGACTGGGGGCACAGCTTCTTCTGTATCCCTGGCTTAATGCTTGGAGGATTATTTTATTCTAAAGTTGTTCCATAGGACCCAAGCATATGGTGGGGGTTGGGAGGGAGAACAGACCTAGGACTCTTCCTTTATTAGGCTCTGAGGATGGGGAGCCTAGGGTTCCACAAGTACACTCCTTATGGCTAATTTAAGGCATGAGAGTGGGAATTAGGGCTGGGAAGGAAAAAGCAGGATGAGTCAAGGGCTCAGTAGGGCATTTTTGAAAGGTAACTTCATGGATGGGGGTGGCCAAGTTCCTTATCTGGGGGTGGGTCATACACCGACTCATGTGTCTATTCAAGATGGATGTCTTTTTTTAAGTTTTTATTTTAATTCCAGTTAGTTAACATACAGTGTTATATTAGTTTCAGGTGTACAATTTAGTGATTCAAGAATTCCATACACCACCCAGTGCTCATCACAAGTGCACTTCTTAATCCCCATCACCTATCTAACCCATCTTCCTACCCACTTCTCCTCTGGTAACCATCAGTTTTTTCTCTATAATTAAGAGTCTGTTTCTTGGTTTGTCTTTCTCTCTCTTTTTATTTCCTTTGCTCATTTGTTTTGTTTCTAAAATTCCACCTATGAGTGAAATCATATGGTATTTCTCTGATTGAGTTATTTTGCTTAACATTATACTCTCTATCTCCATTCATGTCATTGCAAATGGCAAGATTTCAATCTTTTTATGGCTGAATAATATTACATTGTATATATACCACATTTTCTCTATCCATTCATCAACCGGTGGATATTTGGGCTGCTTCCATATTTTGGCTATTGTAAATAATGCTGCTATAAACATAGGGGTGCATGTATCCCTACAAATTGGTGTTTTTGTATTCTTTGGGTAAATACCCAGTAGTGAGACTGCTGGATTGTAGGGTAGTTGTATTTTTAACTTTTTGAGGAACTTCCATACTGTTTTCCACAGTGGCTGAACCAGTTTGCATTCCTGCCAACAATACCGAGGGTTCCTTTTTCTTCACATCCTCGCCAACGCTTGTTGTTTCTTCCGTTGTTGATTTTAGCCATTTTGACAGGTGTGAAGTGAAATCTCATTGTAGTTTTGATTTACATTTCCCTGATGATGAGTGATGTTGAGCGTGTTTCATGTGTCTGTTGGCCATCTGGATGTCTTTTTGGGAAAATGTCTGTTATGATGAGCACACTATGAAGGCACACACAATTTGTGTATTTCCACAATGTCAGTTTTATTCAATCATAAGACAAAGTTAATCACAATTATAAAGCAGGTTCCAGATTCTAAACTCAGTGACATTTCACCATGTGATTAAACTTGGCTTCTTAAATAGCACACAGAGCAGAGCAGAAGACAGACCACACAACAAGATAACAGAAGGGTGTAGGAACTTAATGAACCAAACACGAAGTCAGTCTGTGGGTGTGCAGTTGAGATAAGGTCTTGGTCCAGTCCAGGTCAGCTCTTGGCACTAACTGCTTCTGATGTTCAAGCAATGAAGGATCTCAGTTCTGTTCGGAGATCATTTGGGCAGAGACTTTGGTGGCAATTGCCTTTTTTAAGTGGTCAGACATAGAGGGGTCATGTCTGAAGAGTCTGACATTTTGCTGCAAAAATCCTCCCTTTTTTAAAGGGATTTAATCGGTCTTGGGCCCCTGCAGACCTCCTCTGGTTCTGTTTGTTATCAGTTCTGGGGTGTCAGCTGATGCTGATCCCAGCAATATCTTGTGGCTGCAGTATCTTTAACTACTTGCACCATTGCTTGACACAGGCCCTTGCTTAACACAGACTCCTGCTTAACATGAGAGACTCCATTTTGCTCTCTACATCCTTTCATGTCTTCTGCCCATTTTTTAATTGATTTTTTGTTTTTTAGATGTTGAGTGGTATCAGTTCTTTATCTATTTTGGATACTAACCCATTATTGGATATGTCATTTGCAAATGTATTCTCCCATTCTGTTTTGTTGATTGTTTACTTTGCTGTGCAGAACCTTTTATGTTGATGTAGTCCCAATAGTTTATTTTTGCTTTTGTTTCTCTTGCCTCAGGAGACCTAGCTAGAAAAAACTTGTTATGGCCGATGTCAGAGAAGCTACTACCTGTGTTCCCTTCTAGGATTTTTATGGTTTCTGGTCTCACATTTAGGTCTTTAATCCATTTTGGACTTATTTTTATATATGATGAAAGGAAATGATCCAGTTTCTATCTTTTGCATGTTGCTGTCCAGTTTTCCCAACACCATTTTTTGAAAACACTATCTTTTCCCCACTGGATAATCTTGCCTCTTTTGTTGAAGATTAATTGACCATATAGTTATGGGTTTATTTCTGGGTTTTCTATTCTGTTCTATTGCTCTATGTGTCTATTTGTGTGCCAATACCATACTGTTTTGACTACTATAGCTTTGTAATATAACTTGAAGTCCAGAATTATGAGGCCTCCGGCTTTGCTTTTCAAGGTTGCTTTGGATATTTGGGGTCTTTTATGGTTACATACAAATTTTAGAATTGTTTGTTCTAGTTCTGTGAAGATTACTGTTGTATTTTGGTAAGGATTGCATTAAATGTGTAGATTGCTTTGGGTAGTATAGACATTTTAACAATATTTGTTCTTTCAATCCATGAGCATGGAATTTCTTTCCATTTCTTCATGTTGTCTTCAACTTCTTTCATCGGTGTTTTATAATTTTCAGAGTACAGGTCTTTCACATCTTTGGTTAGGTTTATTCCTGGGTATCTTATTATTTTGGTACAATTGTAAATGGGATTGTTTTCACAATTTCTCTTTCTGCTGCTTCATTATTGCTATATGGTAATGCAAGATTTCCATACATTGATTTTGTATCCTTTGACTTTACTGAATTTCTTTATCAGTTCTAACCATTCTTGCTGGACTATTTAGAGTTTTCTACATATAGTATAATGGATGTCTTTTGAAGTGGATGCCTTGGCAATCAAAAGTTCAATGGCAAGTACTTACACTACAGAAATTTAGATTTCAGAGGCTAGTCAGTGTTATACAGGTGCTAGTGGAGACACTGGGGAGTGAAACTATGGCTGTTGTAATCAGACCAGAATCCATTTTAGAAGGAAGTAAATAGACTATTACTTAGCAGCCACAAAGACATAGGTCAGCATCCTGTTTCAATCCTTTATATGCTCTCTGATATTAAAGATGACATTTAAGTAATCTGATATATACACATAAAGTGCTAACACGTGCAGAGCTTAAAAGAGGACTTTTCTCAGTTTAATAACTATTAAACAGCCATAGGGCCTGTTCAGTAAATGAATTGAGAACAAATTGTCCAACAAAATTTCAAATTTTCATAGTGTACTCTCTCAGCTTGTGGTAGGTCCACTCCCCTGTCAGTAAATATCTTGGATTCAATACTGGATCACCTTGAGAATTACCAGACAACATTATGCTGGTATGACCATAAAATTCTAGGATAAGAATTTGAATAAGGAAGAAACTACAAGTAAATGTAGCTTCCACAAGAACAGAGATTTCTTTCATTTGTGTT
>NC_058419.1:44879337-44900151 GCF_002201575.2 Neomonachus schauinslandi | reverse complement strand
CTGGGCGCTGTCCTTTCCCACAGGTGCCTGGTTGATGCCAAAGTCTTTCTGTGTGGTAGATCTGGCGCATTTAGCAAAAGGGCAGTTGAGTGGGTAGATTATGAAGACATCAAAATGAAGTGTTTATCCACCTCATAATATTGCCTTCCACATTTATATTTTGCACCCAAATAAATGCAAGGAAATGACAGAGTGAGGAGTAGATCACCTTTCACAGGAAGGGTCTGTGTGAAGAAATAGTGTGGCATTAATCCACCTTTCTCCTTCAGGATCCTTTTTCTCAACATCGCAGCCCACTTTAATATGTTGAGGTGTGGGAATGGTGGGTCAGAATAGAGGGGAATGTTTTCCGAAGGGTCAATTTAAACCCTATGACGTTTATACTTACTTCCTGATTCTTCAAAAGGTGGTTTTAGGACTTGAATTCTGGGAAACTATTAACCTGGTATTTTGCTGCCATTGTCAGTATATTCTCTTGGTGTTTTGCTGAATGCTCCTCCTCCTTTTTGCAGGACGTGACTCTTCTCCAGCTAAAAACTGTTCTTTGGTGGGAAGGATAGAAGTTCCTGAGGACCCCTGCTGTGTAGGCTGGCTGGCATCGGTGGCAATGAGGTAGCGTCTGTGTATGCATGGGGAAACGGTAGGGGCATGCAAAAATGGTATTGAAATAATAGTCACTATTATCTTTACTGAGTGCTTTCTAAATACAGTTGCCTACATTCCACTGTCCACTCTCCCGTCTCATATTTTGTTCAGGGAAAGAGGTGTGGCCTCTGCTGGGAAAATGACAGAATTAAAAATTAGGAGGAAGTATAATTAGACAAGCTGCAGGTCTTGGGGGAATGGATGCAAAATCATCTGGTAGGAGCAGACAGGTGGGAGACATTTAACATGGCTTCAAATAAACAAAAGTATGTGTTATAACACTTGTGATGGGTGTTGGGCTAAGTCAGTCTCTTCTGTTTTCTCTCTTTTGCCTTTTTATTTATTCTTAAGTTTGTTTCTTTATAGGTTCCTATAGAAATCTGTAGATAGTTGTTCACTTCGAATTAAGCAAGAGGACGAAAACTATTCATTTGGATCCAAGGTGAGTGTGAGCATGAGCACCCCTATTGATTGGGGATGGAAATGGGCTACTGGCAAGTAGGTGAGACCAGATCATATCTTGGAGCCATTGTCTTCCAACTTTCCAGACACTTCTATCCTCACATTTGTGTATAGGAAATGGGGATAAGTTAAGCCAGGATTGTGCCTAGAGGGTAATTGATAGATACCCAGGAAATGGAGTGAGAAGCCATGAGGACCAAGGAGGCCAGCAACATTATATAACCAAAGTTCTAGATTTGGAAAGGCATGTATTGAGTTTAGAATTCAGAGCACCTGTTGTCTACCAAATACTCAAAATTCCAAACCTCTTGTATTTTGTCCATAGGTCTGCCTGTATATTGGCTGTAGGACTTATCATTCCTGAAAGTAAGGAAGGGGAAGAAAATTGCACTAGGTGAGTATAGGTTGGTGTGAGGCCAATCTTGATAGGCCTGAATGTTTCTTAGCCTTTCTCACTTTCAGCAAGCTTTTCCATTATCCCTGCTCCTATGTGATACAGAGAAAAGAGTGTGTTAGTGCCTGGGCAGTACATTGTTGGGCATTAGTGGGAGCGTGGAAGGGATAAAATGAAGTAACAGAGTTTTCTAGTATTCCACTTCTACCACACAATCCATCTCTATTCTCCTGTCTTGTGTGGCTGTCTGCATGGAGAAGCACAGCTGGAAGAGACTTAAAGCTCATTTTCTTCTTCCACCTCAGGTCCATCTCCAGTGGTGGCTATAGTGGCCTTGGAGTGGCAGACATCACCTTCAACAGGTCTGAACTCAGGAACCATCATCTTCACTCAGGCTGATTGCCTCTGTCTTCTCTCTGTATCATTGACAGAGGCTGTGTGTTTGGAAAGGGGACTGTGTGACTGATGAGCTGATGACTAACTCTTGCTACAAAGTTTATGTCTGACCCAGTGAAAGAGTGTTAAGACATTGACCTGGGACACATTGAGAACCAAGGCCAAGATTGTATAGGGCTATCTATATAACTGGTCTTCAACCATGACTGGAGCTAAACATGAGAGTAAAAACAAAGCCAAAACTCAAAAAAGGGCTGGTATACAAGCTGAAGCAAAGAGGGAGTCTACTGCCATAGTCAGACCTATAGCCAAGACCCAGGACAAAGCAATAGCCAAGGCAGGGTCTCAAGCTGATGCAGCGGCAGTGACGAAGGCAAGGTCTAAGAACAGGATTGTTACTGAGATAAAGGAAAGAGCCCTGGCAGATTTCAGTCCCAAAGCTGAAGATGAGGCCACTAGAGTATCTGGGATGTTTTCTGTGTCTGAGGCTAATGCTGAGTCCAGGTCCATATGTAAAGATAAGGCTTGTATTGATACCTGGTTTTGGGCTGGGGAAGAGGCCAATGTCGGTTCCTGGTTTTGGAATGGAGAAGAGGCTAGTAATCGTTCCAGTGCTAAGGATGAAGGTAAAGCTGGTATTGGTCCCCCATCCTGTGCTGAAAAGTTAGAGCCTGTGGCTGGGGCCAGCTGCAGAGGTAGGCCAGGGACTGAGGAGGAGGAGGAGGAAAATGTTATTGGGAACTGGTTTTGGGATGGAGATGAAGCTAGTTTTGATCCTAATCCTAGACCTGTGAGTAGGATAGTTAGGCCCCAGCCTGTGGATGAAATTAATGAAAAAAATAGGCCCAAGGACTGGTCTGAGGTAACTATCTGGCCCAAAGCCCCTGCTGTAACTCCAGCAGTGTTAGGATTTAGATCCCAAGTCCCATTTGAGACAAAGCCTCCTTCATATATTGTCCTGGCCTCAGCTGAGGAAAATACCCATTCTTTGCCTGTGGCAACAACATGCCCTTCTAGGAGCACTACTTCATGCTCACAGCCTGTCCCTGAGTACCCATTTGGTTCTGACCCTTGCATCCAGACTATAGAGGAGATTAGACGCCAAATCAGGATCAGGGAAGTGAATGGGATTAAGCCATTTGCTTGCCCTTGCAAAATGGAATGCTACATGGATTCTGAGGAATTTGAAAAACTTGTTACCTTACTCAAGTCAACTACTGATCCTCTCATTCATAAAATAGCTCAAATTGCAATGGGGATCACTAATGTTCATCCCTTTGCCCAAGAGTTTATTAATGAGGTGGGTGTAGTGACGCTTATTGAAAGCTTGCTCAGTTTTCCTTCCTCTGAAATTAGAAAAAAGGCCGTAATTACTCTGAATCCTCCTTCTGGGGATGAGAGACAACGCAAGATTGAATTACACGTTAAGCATATGTGTAAGGAAACCATGTCTTTCCCCTTGAACTCACCCGGACAGCAATCTGGATTAAAGATACTAGGGCAACTGACTGCTGATTCTAACCATCACCACATTGTTGCCAGTTACTTTTCAGAGCTTTTCCACTTGCTATCCCTGGGAAATCGTAAAACCAGAAATCTTGTTTTAAAAGTACTTTTGAATATGTCTGAAAATCCAGCTGCAGCCAGAGACATGATCAATACAAAGGCCTTAGCAGCATTAAAACTCATCTTTAACCAGAAAGAGGCAAAAGCCAATCTCGTTAGTGCTGTGGCCATATTTATTAACATAAAGGAGCATATCAGAAAGGGTTCAGTTGTAGTTGTTGATCACATGAGTTACAATACACTGATGGCCATTTTCCGTGAAGTTAAAGTAATTATTGAAACAATGTAAAATGAGCCAGAAATAAAAGTGAACGCTTCGAACAATCTAATAGGCTGTGTATTCCTAAAGAGCCTTGCATAATATTTTGATTATTACAGTGTACACATTATAAATCACATCTGTAATGTGACATTACCTGCGACAGTCTCTAGGTTTGAGCTAGACCATTTTTGAGATATCAAATGAATATTGCACTGTAAGCTAAAAACATCTGTTGATTTTTATCTTGTGTAGATGGGCAACTTTTTAACATTTTACTTAAGATAGTGAACCAGTTCATCTTAAGTAGGCTAAACTTATGCGTTAGTATTTGCTTAGATCTATTTGTGGCTTCAAATGGCAAAAAAAAAAGAAGATATCATTGAATTTGTTATCTAGTTGCAGAAATAAAGCATATGCCCACAAAAAGATAACCAACAGCACTCACATATATCCATACATACACACATTCATTGCTGAATGTGCACTCAACATGTAAAGGCAGGAGTTGCTATAGGCTGTTTAATGTAAGAGGAATTACTGTTTTTCCCTTATTCTGCCTTCATCAGATAATACATGGTAGGAATTATAACCACTGGTGTAAAATGAAGAGAATGTCTGTGTGTGTGAAAATATTAGGTTATATGCTTTGAGATTTTTCAATAGCTAAGAAACTAAAACAAGATCATACTGTAAATACTGTTTGTAACTTGCTTTTTTCCCCACTGTGTATTGTAAGCATCTTTCCATATCAATAAATGTGCTTCTATAACACATTTTTGAATCACTTAATGTTTCTTCTGTGTTAACAATTAGTGCATAGTGCCCTAATGTTTCATTGCATATCCCTCTTAAAAATATGCACACATTTATTCTTTTGGAAAAACAAGAGTATAGTATTCTGCAACTTGCCTCATCTTTATAATTATCTTTCCAATTTAGTATTATGCAGATCTACCACGAGATTTTTATTTAATAGCTTTATTGAGGTACAATTGACATACATTAATCCATACATATTTAAAGTATACGATTTGGGGGCACCGGGGTGGCTCATTGAGTTAAGCGTCTGGCTCTTGATTTCAGCTCAGGTCATGATCTCGGGATTGGTGAGATCGAGCCCAGCATCGGACTCCGCACTGAGCATGGGGCCTGCTTAAGATTCTCCTCTCTCTGTCCCTCCCTGCTTCTCTCTCTCTCTAAATTAAAAAAAAAAAAAATTTAAAGTATATCATTTAATACATTTTGACATATATATACATATGTGAAACTATCACCACAGTTGAGATATTGAACATATCCATAACATATCCATCACCACCCCCAGAGTTTCTTCATGCCCCTTTTAATCCCTCCCACATTTCCCTATGTCTCCCTGCCTCCAAGCAACCACTAATCTGTTTTTTGACAATACAGAATTGTTTTCATTTTCTGAAATTTTATATAAATGGAACCATACAGCATGTATTTGGGGGAGTGGTCAGGGGTGTGTGGCTTCTTTACTCAGCGTAAGTATTTGAGACCCATCCATGTTATGTGTTTCAATAGTTCATTGCTTTTTTATTTCCAAATAGTCTATATGGTAATATCACAGATTATCCATTTACCTGTTGATGGAGATTTGGGTTGTTGCCAGATTTGGGCTATTACAAATAAAGCTGCTATAAGCATTTGTATACAACTGTTTCTGTGGACATGTGCTTTGCTTTTCTCTTGGGTAAATACCTAGGAGTGGAATGGCTAGATCATACGGTAGGTATACATTTAACTTACATTTTCCAAAGTGGTTGTACTGTTTTACATTCCTGCAGCAGTGTGTGAGAATTCTGATTTCTCCACATGCTTTTTAACACTTTGTATGGTTGGTCTTTTTAATTTTAGCTATATCTCATTGTAGTTCTTTTTTCTTGAATTTAAGTATAGTTGACATACAATGATATATTAGTTTTAGGTGTATAACAGTGATTCAACATTTATATATGTTACAAAATAATGATGATAAGTCTAGCTACCATCAGTCACCATATAAAGCTGTTGCATATTATTAACTATATTCTCTATGCTGTGCATTGTATCCTTGTGTCTTATTTTATAATGGTAAGTTTGTACCACTTAACCCCCTTCCCCTATTTTGCCAATTCCCCTCCTATACCCTCCCCTTTGGCAACCGCCAGATTATCCTCCTTATCTATGAGTCTGTTTCTGTTTTGTTTGTTCGTTTGCTTTTTAGGTTTCACATATAAGTAAAACTATATAATATTTTACTTTTTCTGTCTGACCTATTTCACTTGACAAAATACCCTCTAGGTCCATCCATGTCATGATTGGCAAGATTTCATTCTTTTGTATGACTGAGTAAAATAATCCATTGTATATGTACCACATCTTTATTCATCTATCAATGGACACTTAGGTTGCTTTCATATCATGGCTATTGCAAATAATGCTGCAATGAACATAGAAGTGCAAATATCTTTTTGAGTTAGTGTTGTCATTTTCCTCAGATGAACACCCAGAAGTAGAATTGCTGGATTGAATGATAATTCTATTTTCAGTTTTTTGAGGAATATCCATACTGTTTTCCATAGTGGCTGCACCATTTTGCATTCCCACCAACAGTGCAACAAGGTTCCCTTTTCTCCACATCCTCATCAATATGTGGTATTTCTTATTGATACTAACCATTCTGCAAGGTGTAAACTGATGCTGTGGTTTTGATTTGCATTTCCCCAATGATCAGTAATGTTGAGCAACTTTTCATGTTGGCCATCTATATGTCTTCTTTGGAGAAATGTCTATTCAGGTCCTCTGCCTATTTTTTAATTGGATCGTGTTTTGTTTTTTTTTTTTTATATTGAGTTGTATGAGTGTGTATATATATAGGATTTAACCACTTACCGGTTTTCTCATTTGAGACATCTTTTCCCATTCAGTAGGTTGCCTTTTCATTTTGTTGATGGTTTCCTTTGCTGTGCAAAAGCTTTTGTTTGATGTAGTTCCATTAGTTTATTTTCGCTTTCCTTGCTTGAGGAGATAGATCCAAAAAAATATTGCTCAGACTGATACCCAAGACTTTACTGCCTGTGTTTTCTTTCTCATTGTAGTTCTAATTTGCCTTTCTCTAATGACGAATGATGTTGACTATCTTTTCATATGCATATTTGCCATCCATATATTTTGGGTGAAGTTTATGTAAATGTTTTGCTCTTTTTTTCTTAAACTGGGTTGTTCATTTTTATTGTTGATTTGTAAGAGTTGTTATTATATATACTGGATACAAGTCTATTATCAGATATATGTTTTACAAATAGTTTCTCCCAGTCTATGGATTGTTTTTTAATCTTAAAAATGACTTTTGAAGAATAGAAGTTTTAAATTTTGATAAGGAACAGTTCTTTACCAGTTGTATTTCGCTGTTTTTTTGAGAAACCATTGCCTAACCAAGGTCACAAAGATTTTATACTATATTCTAAAAATTTTACAGTTTTAGGTGTCACATTTAGGTCTGATCCATTTTGAGATTTTGTATATTGTCCAAGTTATAAGTTAAAGTTCATTTTTTGGCATAGTGATATCCAATTATTGCAGCATCACTTGCTTAAAAGACTTCTTTCTCCCTTGAATTGTCTTTGTTGCATCTTTGTCAAAAAATCAGTTGTCCCTGTATGTATGGATCTGTTTCTAGACTCTTTCTGTTCCATTGATGTACTTGTGTATCTTGATTGCAATGCCACGCTGTCTTGATTACTGTAGCTTTATAATTTCTTGAAATCAGGCAGTGTGAGTCATTTAACTTTATCATTTTTCAAAGTTATTTTGGTTATTTTTACTTTTGCTTTTCCATATAAATTTTAGAATCTGCTGATCCATTTCTACAAAAACTCCAGCTGGGATTTTGATTGAGATAGTTCTAAATCAGTAGATTAATTAAGGAGAAATAACATCTTAACAGTGTTGAATCTTCTGACCCACGAACAAAATATCTCTCTCTGCTTATTTAGGTCTCCTTTGATTTCTCTCAGCAGCATTTTGTAGTTTTGCAACATAACTTTTTAGTATATTCTTTCATATTCATATTTTTTCCTGTGAAAATGGATGTATCCCTGTTTATATCTTCATACCTGTTTGAATATTTCTGTATGATAAATTCCTTGAAGTGGAACTTCTTTGTCAAAAATCATGAATGGCAGTGCCCTCCAGCCAAAAACCACCAGGAATAT
Organism: Neomonachus schauinslandi; assembly: GCF_002201575.2. Taxonomy (NCBI): domain Eukaryota; kingdom Metazoa; phylum Chordata; class Mammalia; order Carnivora; family Phocidae; genus Neomonachus; species Neomonachus schauinslandi. The sequence goes on along the minus strand of NC_058419.1, from coordinate 44,892,209 downwards.
GTCTGTATTTGAACAAGTTTGGTTGCAAAGAGAAAGAACATGTACCATGGCAAATCATGTGGTACTTCAAGAAGAGGGTTTTAGAAATGACTTATTATAGGATTAGGACTTTGGTTAGGTGATTTAGGGGAGGGTTTAAGGAAGTGAGGCTTTGCTGTAGATTGAAAGTTGTTTGGAAGCATGAGTACTTGAAGCATGATTTGCTATCTAAAAAAATCTTACTTTACAAATGGGGAAGACTAGGCCAGGGCTACAGTTGTGATAGGTAAAGAAGCAGAAGTCACTCATATTAGCCAGAATAAGGGGATATTTGGTTATTTTTGTGATCTGGACAATGTCTCCCAGTGTTCATACATGATTACATAGTGGTCTTGTTTTTCTCTTGATATATCACAATCATAGAGTGACTTTATCTGATATTAATGTTCTATAAAGTTGTTTATATTCAACAAGAGAATACCAGGGCCTGGCTCTGAGTGCCAGGCCAGCTCCTAGATGTCAGGGGCTGCATTTCTTCTCATGGATATTTACAAATTTTGACATATACTGGCCAACTGACTTCTAAAATATATCCACTCAACCCATGGAGCATGAATGTCTATTTCTTCATATACTTGCCAACACATCAATATTATCAGTCTTTGCTACTCTGAGGGGCAAAAAAAAGAAACCTCTCTCTGTCATTTTTATAACATTTTAAAGTTTACATAATATTCCATATTATGAATGTGACAACTGAGTCACACCTCTATATTCTGTTGGGTTAATTCTAGGGATGTAAAGATGGACCCCATCACCTAGTGGGAAGGGAGTGGAGTATATACATGTATATATCACTTTCCCTATTTTATGCCCCCTCATTGCAACTCTTCCCCTGTGATCTTCAGATTCAGGCCCTCACAAGTACTACTGACTGACAACCAGAAAAGCTGTATCACTTTACACTCCATGAGCTAAATTTAAAACAGAAGAGTGAAGAGTTTAGCTATGCTGACACTGTTTTACAGAATTTTGTTCTGAATTGTGTTATGGACCCACACTCAGGCAACAGCTACGGTCAGTAGACTAGCAAGTGATATGTACACAGAAGTACAGCTGAGGACAGAATGGGGATTATTAATGAAACAAGCAAAAGCTTTGCAGTGAGAAAAACTGCTTTCCAGTCACAGCTGTATAAAGATTATATTGTTATATAGGTATATATTGTCATAAAGATTAATTGTATAAAGATTAATTGTATTTTAAGTACTTTAGATTAAAGACATTGGTCATTCTTAGATAAGCTTCAGAACAGCATCATAATTAATCATGAGTTGATAAAAAGCTTCAGTAAATCAACATGCAGATTTTGCTTTAAAAGATCATGGGGCCACCTTAGCTTACTCTGGACAACTACTCTCAGTTATGTACCCTGTCAGCAAATGTCTGAAAGAAGCTCTGGCTATTTATCTCCTAGAGGTGCCATGTTCCCCTTAATAGTCATTGCCAAGGTTTCCCTAAAGGAGAGAACAGCAGAAACATGCAAACTGTTTCTTGTGTATGTTGAACACTTCATTTAGCAAACTAAACTTGGCTATCATGGTTGTGATACACAAAATAAAGCAAAGTATAAAAATCCTGGGGTAGAATATTTTTTTCTTCTCCAGAAATTGTTAATCATCCATGTGGGAAGGGGAGACTTGCTACTCTACTCCTCACAGCCCAGTTAAGTACTTGTGCAAACCTCTAAAATATGTCAAGGAAAGAAAAATACCATATGATTTCACTCATATGTAGAATTTAAGAAATGAAACAAACAAATCAAGAAAAAAAGAAGGAAAAACAGTCTTAAATACAGAGAACAAGCTGGTGGTTGCCAGAGGAGAGGTGAGTGGAAGTGATGGGTGAAATAGATAAAGGAGATTAAGAGTACACTTATCGTGATGAGCACTGAGTAATGTATAGAATTATTGAATCATTATACTGTACACCTGAAACTAATATAACTATGTTAATTACACTTCAATAAAAATTATGTTAAAGGTAGAAGGAGACAAGCTGGTGGAAGAGTAAGGGACCTCGTTTCATCTGGTCTCTTGAATTTAATCAGATATCTATCAAATCATTCTGAATACCTATGAATTCAACCTGAGATGTAAGAGAATTGCTGGAATTCTACAAATAGAAAAGCGACTACTTTTTGCAAGGTAAGAGGTGAGGAGAAGTGAATCTGAGGGGATATATATTGGAAGATAAATGGCCGGCGGGGGGGGGGGGGGGGGGAACCTCCAAAAGCCAGCTATTGGAAAGTGATATAGCCCCAGAGTGCAAAATCAGAACTTTTAGAAGTCTGCTCCAGTGAGAAACATCCCTGCCTGAAAGGTGCTCAGGTGATGAAGCGGGGCAGAATCCTAGGTGGGATAGTGTGGATCCCCGGAGTCACAGAAAGAACGGGGGTGCCTGAGCCAGCAGAGTTCCCAAGCATTAGAATGGGGAAACCGGCTACAGTCAGTGAGCCCAGGAGTGGGCTCTCAGCTCGGGGTTTGCCATAACCTGTGAACTATGGCACAATTGGGCAACGTCTCTCCCTACAGGGCCCTGCAAAAGGCAGAAACACAGAGATCCTCCTCCTTCCCCTGAGAGGGGCATCACAGGTGCAGCATGCGGGATGGAGTGACTGCTCTCCCTGTGGGGACCCTTCAAATGGTATGCCCGTGGTGACCATCCTCCCTCACACAGGAGGATCTGCGCTGGTGTGCACCGCAAGATACTCAGAGTTGGTGCAAACAAAAGTGAAGACTGCTTTTCCCTGAGGGTTTACTGAAAAGAGGGGGCCACAATAGTTCAGCTCTAGGACTGGAGATAGGGTGCCACCATTTTTATTTTCACACTCAAAAGCAGCTTGGAAAGCCTTCAGGGAACAAAAGCCACATAGAGCAACCCAAAGCAGCTTATACTGAGCCCAGCCACCTGGCAAAGGACAGTGCAACTCCACCCAGGAAAAGACACCTGAGATTCAGGGCAGCAGACCCTTCCCCCAGAAAATCAGCTGGAACATCAGGAGAATACCAAGATTACCAAGCACACAGAACTGTAAAACTCCAGCGCTAGGGGAAAATACTATATAGAATTCAAGGTTTTTTCTCATGATCCTTTTATCTTTCAGTTTAAAATTTTTGTTTTTTCTTTTTTTCCTTTTCAACTAGTTTCTTATTTTATCAATTCCTTGTTTTTAAGTTTTTTTTAACTTTCATTTCTTATTTACATTATATATATATATATATTCTTCATTTATGGCTTCCTTTCAATGTATTCAATTTTATTTTGTATATATATAAGTTTTGCTTTCTTTACAATTTTGGGATTTAGTGTCTTCTAACAAACAGACCAAAATACACCCAGGACCCAGTGGATCACCCTGTTTTGCCCACCTGGAAGATTATATTCTCTACTTTTCCCCTTTTTCTTTTTCTTTCTTTTTTGGTTTCTAACTTTTTTGGATTTGTCTGGTGTATATTTCACTTGGGTCGTGGTTGATATTTTTGATTTTGTTTGCTCGTTCATCCATTCTTTGGGCAAAATGACTAGAAAGAGGAATATACAACAAAGGAAAAAAAAAAACAGAGGTAATACTCTGCCACAGATCTAATCAATATGGATATAACTAAAATGTCAGAGCTGGAATTCAGGATAACAATTGTAAAGTTACTAGCTGGGCTTGAAAAAAGCCTAAAAGACATTAGAGAATCTCTTAGTGAAGAAATAAAATCGAATGAGGCCAAAATTAAAAATGCTTTAACTGAGATACAGTCCAAATTGGATGCTCTAACAGCTAGAGTAAATGAGGCAAAAGAGTCAGTGACATAGAAGATAAGATAATGGAAAGGAAGGAAGCTGAGGAAAAGAGAGAAAAATAACTAATGGACATGAGAGAAGGCTTCAAGAAATCAGTGTTATCATAAAGCTAAACAATATTAGAATCATTGAGGTACCAGAGGAAGAAGAAAGAGAGAGAGGGAAAGAATGTATATTTGAGCAAATCATAGCTGAGAACTTCCCTAATCTGGGGAGGGAAATAGGCATTCAAATCCAGGAAGTAGAGAGAACCCCCCTCAAAATCAATAAAAATAGATCTATGCCCTGACATATAACAGTGAAACTTGCAAATTTCAGAGATAAAGAGAAAATCCTGAAAGCAGCTTGAGAGAAGAACTCCTTAGCAACAGGGGTAGGAACACTAGACTGTCAGCAGACCTAATCAGAGACGTGGCAGGCCAGAAAGGGTCGGCATGATATATTCAGGGTAGTAAATGAGAAAAACATGCAGCCAAGAATACTTTATCCAGCAAGGCTGTCATTCAGAATGGAAGATGAGATAAAGAGCTTCCAGAACAAACAGAAAATAAAAGAATTTGTGATCACTAAACCAGCCCTGTAAAAAATATTTAAGGGGATCCTGTAAGCAAAGAGAGATCCCAAAAGAAACATAGATCAGAAAGAAATAGAAAAGATCTACAGAAACAGGGACTTTACAGGTAATAGAATGGCACCAAATTCATATCTTTCAATAGTTACTCTGAATGCAAATGGGATAAATGCTCCAATCAAAAGACACAGGGTATCAGATTGGATAAAAAAAAGCAAGACCCATCCATATGCTGTCTACAAGAGACTCATTTTAGACATAAAGACACCACCAGATTGAAAGTGAGGGCATGGAGAACCATTTATCATGGTAATGGACATAAAAGAAAGCTGAGGTAACAATCCTCATATCAGACAAATTAGATTTTAAACCAAAGACTGTAGTAAGGGATGAAGAGGAACACTATGTCATACTTAAAGGGTCTATCCAAAAAGAAAATCTAACAATTATAAATATTTATGTTCCTAACTTGGGAGCAGCTAATTATATCAACCAATTAATAACAAAATTAAAGAAATATGTTGATAGGGGCGCCTGGGTGGCTCAGTCATTAAGCGTCTGCCTTTGGCTCAGGTCAAGATCCCAGCGTCCTGGGATCGAGCCCCGCATGGGGCTCCCTGCTCCACGGGAAGCCTGCTTCTCCCTCTCCCACTCCCCCTGCTTGTGTTCCCTCTCTCACTGTGTCTCTGTCAAATAAATAAATAAAATCTTCAAAAAAAATTAAAAAAAAAAGAAATACATTGATAATAATACAATAATACTAGGGGACTTCAACATCCCACCCACAGCAATGGAAAGATCATCTAAACAGAAGATCAACAAAGAAACGAGGGCTTTGAATGACACACTGGATAAGATGGACTTCACAGATATATACAGAGCATTCCATCCTAAAGCAACAGAATACACATTCTTCTCAAGTGCACTTAGAACATGCTCCAGAATAGATCACATACTGGGTCAGAAATCAGATCTCAAGTGGTACTAAAAGATTGGGATTATTCCCAGTATATTCTCAGACCACAATGCTTTGAAACTTGAACTCAATCACAAGAGGAAATTTGGAAGGAACGCAAACACTTGGAGGTTAAAGAGCATCTTACTAAAGAATGAATGGGTCAACTAGGAAATCAAAGAAGAATTAAAAAAATTTATGGAAACAAATGAAAATGAAAACACAACTGTTCAAAACCTTTGGGATACAGCAAAGACGGTCCTAAGAGGGAAGTACATAGCAATATAAGCCTTTCTTAAGAAACTAGAAAAGTCTCAAATACACAAGCTGTCATTACACCTAAAAGAGCTTAAGAAAGAACAGCAAATAAAGCCTAAAACAAGCAGGAAAACAGAAATAATATCAATTAGGGCAGAAATCAATGAAATAGAAACTAAAAGAACAGAACAGATCAATGAAACTAGAAGCTGGTTCTTTGAAGGGATTAATAAGGTCAATAAACCCCTAGCCAGATTTATCAAAAAGAAAAGAGAAAGGACCCAAACTAATAAAATCATGAAAGAAAGAGATTACGACCAACACCAAGGAAATACAAAAAATTATAAGAGAATATTATGAGCAACTATATACCAACAAATTAGGCAATCTGGAAGAAAGGGATGCATTCCTAGAAATTTATAACCTACTAAAACTGAAACAGGAAGAAATAGAAAACCTGAGCAGTCCCATAACCAGCAAGGAAATTGAAGCAGTAATCAAAAATCTCCCAACAAACAAGAGTCTAGGGCCAGATGGCTTCCCAGCGGAATTCTACCAAATATTTAAAGAAGAACTAATACCTATTCTTCTGAATCTGTTTCAAAAAATAGAAAAGGAAGGAAAACTTCCAAACTTGTTCTCTGAGGCCAGCACTGCCTTCATTCCAAAACCAAAGACCCCACCCAAAAGGAGAATTACAGAGCAATATCCCTGATGAACATGGATGCCAAATTCCCACCAAGATAATAGCCAGTAGGATCCAACAGTACATTAAAAGGAGTATTCACCATGGCCAACTGGGATTCATTCCTGGGCTGCAAGCGTGGTTCAACATTCACAAATCAGTCAGTGTGATACATCACATTAATAAAAGAAAGGACAAAAGGAGTATGGTCCTCTCAATTGATGCAGAAAAAGCATTTGATGAAATAAAGCATCCTTTCTTGATAAAAACTCTCAGCCATGTAGGGATAGAGGGAACATGCCTCAATATCAAAGGACATATACAAAAAACCCACAGCAAATATTATTCTCAATGGGGAAAAAATGAGAGCTTTTCCCCTAAGGTCAGGAACATGATAGGGATGTCCACTCTCATCCCTGTTGTTCAACATAGTACTAGAACTCCTAGCCTCAGCAATCAGACAACAAAAAATAAATAAAAGACATCCAAAAAGGGAAGGAATAAATCAAACTTTCAGTCTTCACAGACGACTTGACACTCTATGTAGAAAACCCAAAAGACTCCACCCCAAAATTGCTAGAACTCATACAGGAATTCAGCAACATGGCAGGACATAAAATCAATGCAAGGAAATCAGTTGCATTTCTTTTTTTTATGTCTTTTATTTTTTTTGGTCCTGCTTTTTTATTTTTATGACTTAGTCCCCCTGATGTGTTTATTTAATTATTTTAATTTAAATTATATTAATTAATATTTAATGTATTATTTGTTTCAGGGGTATAGGTCTGTGATTCATCAGTCTTATATAATACCCAGTGCTCATTACAACACAAACCCTCCCCAATGTCCATCCCCCCCACCCCTCCCCTCCAGCAACCCAAAAGAGACTCTTAATCTCAGTTGCATTTCGATTTACTAACAATGAGGTAGAAGAAAAAGAAATTAAGGAATCTATCCCATCTACAACCAAAAACCATAAGATACCTAGGAATAAAACTAATCAAAGAGGTAAAGGCTCTGTACTCTGAAACTACAGAACACTTATGAAAGAAATTGAGGAAGACAAAAAGAAATGGAAAAATATTCCATGCTCACAGATTAGAAGAATAAATATTGTGAAAATGTCTATGCTACCTAGAACAATCTACATATTTAATGCAATCCCTATCAAAATACCATAAACTTTTTTTCAAAGAAATGGAACAAAAGATCCTAAACTTTGTATCAAACCAGAAAAGACCCCAAATAGCCAGAGGAATGTTGAAAAAGAAAAGCAAAGCTGGTAGCATCACAATTCTGGACTTCCAGCTCTATTACAAAGCTGTAATCATCAAGACAGTATGGTACTGGCACAAAAACAGAGACATAGAGCAATGGAACAGAAGAAAGAACCCAGAAATGGACTCTCAATGCTATGGTCAACTGATCTTCAACAAAGCAGGAAAGAATATCCAATGGAAAAAAAGATAGTCTTTCCAACAAATGGTGTTGGGAAAATGGGACAGCCACAGGCAGAAGAATGAAACTAGACCATATTCTTACACCACACACAAAGAAAAACTTGAAATGGATGAAAGGCCTAAATGTGAGACAGAAATCCATCAAAATTCTGGAGGCGAACAGAAGCAGCAGCCTCTTTGACCTTGGCTGCATCCCCCCCACCCCCCTCCCCTCTAAAACCTTCAGTTTGTTTCTCAGAGTCCATAGTCTCTCATGGTTCACCTCTCCCTCTGATTTCCCCCCCTTCATTTTTCCCTTCCTTCTCCTAATGTCCTCCCTGCTATTCCTTATGTTCCACAAATAAGTGAAATCATATGATAATTGACTTTCTCTGCTTGACTTATTTCACTTAGCATATCTCCTCCAGTCCCATCCATGTTGATGTAAAACTTGGGTATTCATCCTTTCTGATGGCTGAGTCATCTTCCATTGTATATATGGACCACCTCTTCTTGATCCATTCATCTGTTGAAGGGCATCACAACTCTTTCCACAGTTTGGCTATTGTGGACATTGCTGCTATGAACATTGGGGTGCATGTGGCCCTTCTTTTCACTACATCTGTGTCTTTGGGGTAAATACTCTGTAGTGAAATTGCTGGGTCATAGGGTAGCTCTATTTTTAATTTTTTGAGGAACCTCCACACTGTTTTCCAAAGTGGCTGTACCAACTTGCATTCCCACCAACAGTGTAAGAGGGTTCCCCTTTCTACACAACCCATCCAACATTTGTTTTATCTTGCCTTGTCAATTTTTGCCATTCTAACTGGGGTAAGGTGGTATCTCAATGTGGTTTTGATTTGAATTTCCCTGATGACTAAATATGATGAACATTTTTTCATGTGTCTGTTAGCCATTTGTATGTCTTCTTTGGAGAAGTGTCTGTTCATATCTTCTGCCCGCTTTTTGACTTGATTATTTGTTTTTTGGGTGTTGAGTTTGAGAAGTTCTTTATAGATCTTGGATACCAGCCCTTTATCTGTAGTGTCATTTGCAAATATCTTCTCCCATTCTGTGGGTTGCCTCTTTGTTTTGTTGACTGTTTCCTTTGCTGTGCAGGAGCTTTTTATCTTGATGAAGTCCCAAAAGTTCATTTTTGCTTTTGTTTCACCAGCTTTTGGAGATGTATCTTGAAAGAAGTTGCTGTGGCCAATGTCAAAGAGGTTGCTGCCTATGTTCTCCTCTAGGATTTTGATGGATTCCTGTCTCACATTGAGGTCTTTCATCCATTTTGAGTTTATCTTTGTGTATGGTGTTAGAGAATGGTCGAGTTTCATTCTTCTGTATATAGCTGTCCAATTTTCCCAGCACCATTTATTGAAGAGACTGTCTTTTGTCCATTGCATATCTTTAGCTGTTTTGTTGAAGATTATTTGATCATAGAGTTGAGGGTCCATATCTGGGCTCTCTATTCTGTTCCACTGCTCTATACGTCTGTTTTTGTGCCAGTACCATTCTGTCTTGGTGATCACTGATTTGTAATATAGCTTAAAATCAGGCAACGTGATGCCCCCAGCTTTGTTTTTCTTTTTCAACATTTCCTTGGCGATTTGGGGTCTTTTCTGATTCCATACAAATTTTAGGATTGTTTGTTCCAGCACTTTGAAAAATGTCATTGGAATTTTGATCAGGATAGCATTGAAGGTATAGATTGCTCTGGGTAGCATAGATATTTTAACAATGTTTATTCTTCTGATCCATGAGCATGGAATGTTTCTCGATCTTTTTGTGTCTTCTTCAATTTCTTTCATGAGTGTTCTGTAGTTCCTAGAGTATAGATCCTTTACCTCTTTGGTTAGGTTTATTCTGAGGTATCTTATGGTTTTTGGTGCTATTGTAAATGGAATCATTTCTCTAATTTCTCTTTCTACGGTTGCATTGTTAGTGTATAAGAAAGCAACTGATTTCTGTGCATTGATTTTGTATCCTGCCACATTACTGAATTGTTGTATGAGTTCTAGTAATTGGGGGGGGAGTCTTTTGGATTTTCCACATAAAGTATCATGTCATCTGCGAAGAGAGAGAGTTTGACTTCTTCTTTGCCAATTTGAATACCTTTTATTTCTTTTTGTTGTCTGATTGCTGTTGCTAGGACTTCTAGTACTATGTTGAACAATAGTGGTGAGAGTGGGCACCCTTGACGTGTTCCTGATCTTAAGGGAAAGGCTCTCAGCTTTTCCCCATTGCAGATGATATTCGCTGTGGGTTTTTCATAGATGGATTTTATGAACTTGAGGAATGTTCCCTCTATCCCTATACTCTGAAGAGTTTTAATCGGGAAAGGATGCTATAGTTTGTCAAATGATTTTTCTGCATCAATTGAGAGGACCATATAGTTCTTCTCACTCCTCTTATTAATGTGTTCTATCACATTGATTGATGTGCAAATGTGGAACCACCCTTGCATCCCGGGGATAAATCCCACTTGGTCATGGTGGATGATCCTTTTAATGTACTGTTGGATCCTATTAGCTAGGATTTTGTTGAGGATTCTGGAATCCATATTCATCAGGGATATCAGTCTGAAATTCTCCTTTTTGATGGGGTCTTTGCCTGGTTTGGGGATTAAGGTAATGCTGGCCTCATAGAATGAGTCTGGAAGCTTTCTTCCCGTTTCTATTTTTTGAAACAGCTTCAGGAGAATAGGAATTATATCTTCTTTGAATATTTGGTAGAATTCCCCAGGGAATCCGTCAGGCCCTGGACTCTTGTTTTTTGGGAGGTTTTTGATCACTGCTTCAATCTCGTTACTGGTTATTGGCCTATTCAGGTTGTCCATTTCTTCCTGTTTCAGTCTTGGCAGCTTATAGGTTTCCAGGAAGGCATCCATTTCATCCTGGTTGCTCAGTTTATTGGCATATAGTTGTTGATACTAATTTCTAATAATTGTTTCTATTTCCTTGGTGTTAGTTGTGATCTCTCCCCTTTCATTCATAATTTTATTAATTTGGGTCTTTTCTCCTTTCTTTTGGATAAGTCTGGCCAGTGGTTTATCGATCTTATTAATTCTTTCAAAGAATCAGCTTCTAGTTTTGTTGATCTGATCTACTATGTTTCTGTTTTCTAATTCATTGATCTCTGCTCTAATCTTAATTATTTCTCTTCTAATGCATAGCTTAGGCATCGTTTGTTGCTTTTTCTCTAGTTCTTTAAGGTGTAGAGTTAGTTGGTGAATTCGGGACTTTTCTATTTTTTTGGGTGAGGCTTGGATGACTATGTGTTTCCCCCTTAGGACCACCTTTGCAGTATCCCATAGGTTTTGGAACTATGTGTTTTCATTTTCATTGGTTTCCATGAATTGTTTAAGTTCTTCTTTGATTTCCTGGTTGACCCAAACATTCTTGAGCAGAGTGGTCTTTAGCTTCCAAGTGTTTGAATTTCTGCCAAATTTTTTCTTGTGATTGAGTTCCAGTTTTAAAGCATTATGGTCTGAGAATGTGCAGGGAATAATCTGTCTTTTGGTATCAGTTGAGAACTGATTTGTGACCCAGTATGTGGTCTCTTCTGGAGAAAGTTCCATGTGTGCTTGAGAAGAATGAGTAATCTGTTGTTTTAGGGTGGAATGTTCTGTATATATCTATGAGATCCATCTGGTCCAGTGTGTCCTTCAAAGCTCTTCCTTCTTTGTTGAGTTTCTGCTTAGATGATCTGTCTGTTGCTGAGAGTGGAGTATTCAGGTCTCCTATAATTAGCGTATTGTTATCAATATGATTATTTTGGTTAACAGTTGGCTTATGTAGAAGGCTGCTCCCATGTTGGGGGCATAGATATTTACAATTGTTAGATCTTCTTGTTGGATAGACCCTTTAAGAATGATATAGTGTCCTTTTGTGTCTCTAACTACAGTCTTTAGTTTAAAATCTAATTTGTCTGATATAGGAATTGCTACCCCAGCTTTCTTTTGAGGTGCGTTGGCATGGAAGATGGATCTCCATCACTTCACTTTCAGTCTGGATGTATCTTTAGGTTCAAAATGAGTCTCTTGTAGACAGCATATGGATATGTCCTGTCTTTTTATCCAATCTGCAACCCTGTGCCATTTTATGGCAGCATTTAGGCCATTCACATTGAGTGTGATTATTGAAAGATATGAATTTATTGTCATCCTTTTGCCTGTGAAACCCTGTTTTCATAGATTGTCCCTGTAAATTTCTGTTCTATATCACTCTTGGGGTCTTTTTCCTTTTATAGAAGCCCCCTTAATATTTCTCGCAGGGCCGGCTTAGTGGTCATATATACTTTCAGTTTCTGCCAGTTGTGGAAGCTCTGCATCTCTCCATCCATTCTAAATGACAGCCTTGCCGGATAAAGTATTCTTGGCTGTATGTTCTTCTCATTTAGTACCCTGAATATATCTTGCCAGGCCTTTCTGGCTTGCCAGGTCTCTGTGGATAGGTCTGACATTATTCAGATGTTCTTCCCTCTGTACGTAAGGAATCTCTTCCCCTTAATTGCCCTTAAGATTGTCTCCTTGGTTCTAAGATTTGTGAGTTTTACTATTACATGCAGGGCGTTGGCCTGTTTTCCTTGATCTTACAAATGGTCCTCTCTGCCTCTAGGACATGAATGTTTGTTTCATTCCCTAGATCAGGGAAGTTCTCAGATATGATTTGCTCAAATATATCTTCTAGTCCTCTCTCTCTCCACCCCCTCAGGGATCCCAAGAATTCTGACACTGGAATGTTTCATGGTGTCACTTATTTCTCTGATTCTATTTTCATGGATTTTGAGTTGTTTTTCCCTGGCCTCCTCTTTTTCCTTCTTGTCTATCAATTGATCTTCTAGATCACTAATTCTTTCTGCCTTGACTACCCTAGCTGTTAGATTATCTAGATTAGATTGGATCTCGTTGATAACATTTTTAAGTTCTGCCAATTCAGCTTTCATTTCTGCCCTTAGAGACTCTATGTTGCCACTAATCGATTTCTCCATTCTAGCTATTGTCTTCACAAGTGGTACCCTGAATTCCTTCTCCGACATCTTGGTTATATCTGTATCTATTTGTAAATCTGTGGGATAAGTGACAGTCTCTGAGTCTTTCCTATTTTGGGGGTTCCTCCTCCTAGTCAT
>NC_058419.1:44862202-44874317 GCF_002201575.2 Neomonachus schauinslandi | reverse complement strand
AACCAGACAAAGACCCCATCAAAAAGGAGAATTACAGACCAATATCCTTGATGAACTTGGCTGCCAAAATATTCACTATTTTGAATACTAGTCAAGATACTAGTGAATAGGATCCAACAGTACATTAAAAGGATTACTCAATACGACCAGGTGGGATTTATTCTTTGGATCCAAGGGTGGTTCAACATTCACAAATCAATGAACGTGATAGATCACATTAACAAAAGAGCCAAGAACCATATGATCCTCTCAATTGATGCAGGAAAAGCATTTGACAAAATACAGCATCCTTTTGTGATTAAAACTCTTCAGAGTGTAGGGATAGAGGGAACATTCCTCAATATCATAAAAACCATCTAGGAAAAGCCCACAGTGAACATCATTCTCAATGGAGTAAGATCAGGAACACGACAAGGATGCCCACGCTCTCCACTGCTATTCAACATAGTACTAGAAGTCCTAGCATCAGCAATCAGACAACAAAAAGAAATAAAAGGCATTCAAATTGGCAAAGATAAGTCAAACTCTCTTCACAGATGACATGATACTTTATGTGGAAAATGCAACGGACTCTACCCTAAAATTGCTAGAACTCATATAGCAACTCAGCAATGTGGCAAGATACCATATCAATAGAAAGTCAATGCACAGAAATCAGTTGCATTTCTATACACTAACAATGTGACTGAAGAGAAATTAAGGAATTGATCCCATTCACAATTGCACCAAAAAACATTAGATACCCAGGAATAAACCTAACCAAGGAGGTAAAAGATCTGTATTCTAGAAACTACAGAACACTTATGAAAGAAATGGAGGAAGACACAAAGCGATGGAAAAACTTTCCATGCTCTTGGATTGGAAGAATCAACATTGTTAAAATGTCTATGCTGCCCAGAGCAATCTACACATTCAATGCAATCCCTATCAAAATACCATCAAGATTTTTCACAGAGCTGGAACAAACAATCCTAAAATTTTTAGGGAACAAGAAAAGACCTCAACGTGCCAGGGAATTGTTGAAAAAACAAACCAAACATCTCCGCATCACGATGCCTGATTCAAGTTATGTTACAAAGCTGTGATCATCAGGACAGCATGGTATTGGCACAAAAAAAGACACATAGATCAATGGAACAGAATAGAGGTCCCAGAAACTGACCCTCAACTTTATGGTCAACTAATCTTCGACAAATCAGGAAAAAAAATATCCAATAGAAAACAGACAGTCTCTTCAATAAATGGTGCTGAGAAAATTGGACAGCCACATGCAGAAGAATGAAACTGGACCATTGTCTTACACCATACACAAAAATAAACTCAAAATGGATAAAAGACCTCAGTGTGAGACAAGAATCCATCAAAATCCTAGAGAAGAATACAGGCAGTAACCTCTTTGACATCAGCCACAGCAACTTCTTTCAATACATGTCTCTAAAGGCTTGGGAAACAAAAGCAAAAATGAACTTTTGGGACTTCATTAAGATAAAAAACTTCTGCACAGCAAAGGAAACAGTCAACAAAACTAAAAGGCAACCCAAGGAATGGGAAAAGATATTTGCAAATGACATTACAGATAAAGGGCTAGTATCCAAGATCTATAAAGAACTTCTCAGAATAAGAGGAGCAAGATGGTGGAGGAGTAGGAGACCTAAATTTCATCTGGTCCCAGGAATTCAGCTAGATAGTTATCAAACCATTCTGAACACCTACAAACTCAACAGGAGACTGAAGAAAAGAATAGCTGTAATTCTATGAACAGAAAAGCGACCACTTTCTAGAAGGTACGACGTGCGGAGAAGTGAATCCAAGGTGGTATTTGGGAAGATAGACCACAGGGGGAGGGAACATCTGTCAGCTGGCTACCGGCAAGTGATAAAGCAGTGGAGCACAAAATCAGAAATTTTAGAAGTCTGCTCCACTGAGGGACATTGCTCCAGTGGTTAAGCATGGGGTTGAAACCCTCACTGGGACAGTGTGGTCTCAGGACCCTAGGGATCACAGAAAGACTGGAGGTGATTGCAGCAGATCTCCCAGGTATTGGAGCGGGGAAACCAGCTACAAAGACAGAGCTGAGGAGTGAGCTCTCAGCTCGGGGTTGCCATAAACTATGATCCACAGAACATTTGGGCCACTACTCTTTGAGCAGGGACCCAACAAGTGGCAGATCCGGTGAGACTCTCCTTCCTCCCCCATGAGGAGCAGTGTGGGAGCATGCCACAGGGATATGCTCAGTTTGGAGTCTCCAAACAGGGCTCTGTGCCAGAGATAGAAATGATCAGTCACAAGCTGAGTGAGCACAAAGTGTGGACAGAGACCAGGGAGACAGGAGTGATTGACTGCTTTTCTTGGAGGGTTCACTAAAGAAACATGCCAGCAAATTAGACAATCTCGAAGAAATGAATGCTCTCCTATAGATGTATAAACTACCAAAACTGAACCAGGAAGAAATAGAAAACCTGAACAGACCCATAACCAGTAAGGAAATAGAAGCAGTAATTAAAATCTCCCAAAAAACAAGAGCCCAGGGCCAGATGACTTCCCAGGGGAATTCTACAAACATTTGAAGAAGAATTAATACCTATTCTTCTGAAACTGTTACAAAAAAATAGAAATGGAAGGAAAACTTCCAAACTCATTTTATGAGACCAGCATTACTTTGATCTGAAAACCAGACAAAGACCCCATCAAAATGGAGAATTACAGAACAATATCCCTCATGAACATGGAAACAAAAATTCTCACCAGAATACTAGCCAATAGGATCTAAAAGTACATTAAAAGGATTATTTACCATGACAGATGGGATTTATTCCTGGGCTGTAAGGTTGGTTCAACATCTGCAAATCAATCAATGTGATACAATACATTAATAAAAGAAAAAACAAGAACCATATGATCCTCTCAATTAATGCAGAAAAAGTATTTGACAAAGTACAGCATCCTTTCTTGATTAAAACTCTTCACAGTGTAGAGATAGAGGGTATATACCTCAATATCATAAAAGCCATGTATGAAAACCCACAGCTACTCTCATTCTCAATGGGAAAAAACTGAGAGCTTTTTCCCTAAGGTCAGGAACATGGCAGGGATGTCCAATATCACCACTGCTATTCAACATAGAACTAGAAGTCCTAGCCTCAGCAATAAGAAAAAAAATAAAAAAAAAAAAAGAAGAAATAAAAGGCATCTGAATCAGCAAAGAAGAAGTGAAACTCTCACTTTTTGCAGATGATATAAAACTTCATGTGGAAAACCCAGAAGACTCCACCCCAAAACTGCCAGAACTCATACAGGAATTCAGTAATGTGGCAGGATATAAAATCAATGCACAGAAATCAGTTGCATTTCTATACACCCAAATTACAATTGCACCCAAAACCATAAGGTACCTAGGAATAAACCTAACCAAAGAGACAAAGGATCTGTACTCAGAAAACTATAGAATACTCATAAAAGAAATTGAGGAAGGCACAAAGAAATGGAAAAACGTTCCATGCTCATGGATTGGAAGAACAAATATTGTGAAAATGTCAATGCTACCTAGAGCAATCTACACATTTAATGCAATCCCTATCAAAATACCATCCACTTTTTTCAAAGAAATGGAACAAATAATCCTAAAATTTGTATGGAACCAGAAAAGACCCCAAATAGCCAGAGGAACGTTGAAAAAAGAAAAGCAAAGCTGGTGGCATCACGATTCTGGACTTCAAGCTCTATTACAAAGCTATAATCATCAAGACAGTATGGTACTGGCACAAAAGCAGACACTTAGATCAATGGCACTGAATAGAGATCCCAGAAATCGACCCTCAACTCTATGGTCAACTAATATTCTACAAAGCAGGAAAGGATGGCCAATGGAAAAAAGACAGTCTCTTCAACAAATGGTGTTGGGAAAACTGGACAGCCACATGCAGAAAAATGAAACTTATACCACACACAAAAATAGCCTCAAAATGGATGAAAGACCTAAATGTGAGACAGGGATGCATCAAAATCATTGAGGAGAACACAGGCAACAACCTCTTCGACCTCAGCTGCAGCAACTTCTTCCTGGAAACATCATCAAAGGCCAAGGAAGCATGGGCAAAAATGAACTATGGGGACTTCATCAAGATAAAAAGCTTTTGCACAGCAAAGGAAACAGTCAACAAAACCAAAAGACAACCAACAGAATGGGAGAAGATATTTGCAAATGACATATCAGATAAAGGGCTAGTATCCAAAATCTATAAAGAACTTATCAAACTCAACACCCAAAGAACAAATAATCCATTCAAGTAATGGGCAGAAAATATGAACAGGCATTTCTGCAAAGAAGACATCCAAATGGCCAACAGGCACAT
The DNA here is from genome assembly GCF_002201575.2 of Neomonachus schauinslandi. NCBI lineage: Eukaryota > Metazoa > Chordata > Mammalia > Carnivora > Phocidae > Neomonachus > Neomonachus schauinslandi. Next base: position 44,869,965 of record NC_058419.1, on the reverse strand, counting down.
GACAAAGTGCTCAACATCACTCGGCATCAGGGAAATACAAATCAAAACCTCAGTGAGATACCACCTCACCCCAGTCAGTGTGGCTAAAATTAACAAGTCAGGAAAGGGCAGATGTTGGTGAGGATTCAGAGAAAGGGGAACCCTCCTACACTGTTGGTGGGAATGCAAGCTGGTGCAGCCACTCTGGAAAACAGTATGGAGGTTCCTCAAAAAGTTCAAAATAGAGCTACCCTATGACCCAGCAATTGCACTACTGGGTATTTACCCCAAAGATACAAATGTAGTGATTTGAAGGGGCACATGCACCCCAAAGTTTATAGCAGCAATGTCCATAATAGCCAAACTATGGAAGGTACCTAGATGTCCATCAACAGATGATTGGATAAAGAAGATGTGGTGTATATATACAATGGAATATTATACAGCCATCAAAAATGAAATCTTGCCATTTGCAAGGACATGGATTGAACTAGAAGGTATTATGCTAAGTGAAATAAGTCAATCAGAGAAAGATAAGTATCATATGATCTCACTGATATGAGGAATTTGAGAAACAAGACAGAGGATCATAGGGGAAAAAAGGAAAAAATGAAACAAGATGATACCAGAGAGGAAGGTAAAGCATAAGAGACTCTTTTTTTTTTAAAGATTTTATTTATTTATTTGACAGAGAGAGACACAGTGAAAGAGGGAATACAAGCAGGGGGAATGGGAGAGGGAGAAGCAGGCTTCCCGTGGAGCAGGGAGCCCAATGCGGGGCTTGATCCCAGGACCCTGGGATCATGACCTGAGCTGAAGGCAGACGCTTAATGACTGAGCCACCCAGGCACCCCAAGAGACTCTTAATCTCAGGAAACAAACTGAGGGTTGCTGGAGTGGAGGGCAGTGGGAGGGCTGGGGTGGCTGGGTGATGGACTGGGGAGGGTATGCGCTATGGTGAGCGCTGTGAATTGTGTAAGATTGATGAATCACAGGCTTGTATCCCTGAAACAAATAGTACATTATATGCTAATAAAAAACAAATAAATTAAGAAAAAAAAAAACCCCTCAAACTCAACACCCAAAAAACAAATAATGCAGTCAAGACACGGGCAGAAGACATGAACAAACATTTCTCCAAAGAAGACATATGAATGGCTAACAGAAACATGAAAAAAATGTCCAACATCACTAACCATCAGGGAAATACAAATCAAAACCATGAAAATACCACCTTATACCAGTTAGAATGGCAAAAATTAACAAGACAGGAAAAAACAAGTGTTGGTGTGGATGTGGAGAAGGGAACCCTCTTATACTGTTAGTGGGAATGCAAGCTTTTACAGCCACTCTGGAAAACAGTATGGAGGTTCCTCAAGATAGTAAAAATAGAGGTACCCTACAACCCAGCAATTGCACTACTAGGTATTTTCCCCAAAGATACAGATTTAGTGAAATGAAGGGGCACATTCACCCCAATGCTCATAGCAGCAATGTCCACAACAGCTAAACATGATAACCAGGAGCCAAGATGCTCTTCAACAAATGAATGGATAAAGAAGATGTGGTTCATATATACAATGGAAAATTTTCAGCTGTCAGAAAGGATGAATACCTACCATTTGCATCGACATGGATGGAACTGGAGGGGATTATGCTAAGCAGAGAAAAAGTTATCATATGGTTTCACCCACATGTGTAACATAAGGAATAGTGGGGAGGACCACAGGGGAAGGGAGGGAAAGCTGAATGGGAAGAATTCAGAGAGGGAGACAATCCGTGAGAGACTTTGGAATCTGGGAACCAAACAGGGTTACAGAAGGGAGGGGCATGGGGGAATGGGGTAACCGAGTGATGGGTATTAAGGAGGGGACATGTGGTGATGAGCACTGGGTGTTATACGCAACTAATGAATCATTGAACACTCCATCAAAAACTAATGATGTATTACATGTTGGCTAATTGAACATAATATAAATAAATAAATAAATAAATAAATATTAAATAAATAAATAAAAAGAAATTGAGCTGCCTTGGGGCTATGTTGCAGTATGTGTAAGATCCAAGTGCTTCTGAGTCACCTATCCTCCAACATAGCCCTTTGGAGGTCACAACAGAGGAATGGGGGTTGACTGAGAACCTTCTCCATTGAGCAGGTATTTGTTTCCACAGCACCATAAGATTGTTAAAAACTCTGGATTGGTTTTCCAGAAGCTTTCTGCTTAGTTCCTTAATTATTCTCTTCCTCCACAAAAACTCAGAATTTGGCAAATATTGTGGGTAAACAGCCCTATTCCATTCTCAGTGGGATCCTGGACCCTCAAGTCTCACTTTTTTTTCTCTATAGCCCAATTAAATTATCAGAAACTCTGCTGTTTTGTTTTGTTTTGTTTTGTGCCTCATACTAGAAGTTATTTACTTGGGGAAGGGATAAGGGAATGGAGATCCAGAATCTGCCTTTTTACCTTGTGTCCAGTATTAATAAGTGTCTAACAGAAAGAAATTATAGATGTAGAATGTCACCTCACCTCTGTGGGGATCCTTTTTTTCTAGAATCTTATCCCTTGAAGTTCTGGTTGCTTCAATGGCTCTCTGAAGCACATTATCTATCATCTATCAATCTATCTATCTATCATCTATCATCTCTCTATCATCTATCTATCATCTATTTTTATAAATTTAAATTATAAATTATATACGTAAATATGTAATTGTTTACATGCACATATATGTTTTTGAGAGATTTTTTGGTTGTTTTTTGCAGGAGAGTATATATATCACAGGTTATTCCATTTTAAGATTTTTATTTATTTATTTGAGACAGAGAGAATGAGAGAGACAGAGAGCACATGAGAGGGGGGAGGGTCAGAGGGAGAAGCAGGCTCCCCGCCGAGTAGGGAGCCCGATGCAGGACTCGATCCCGGGACTCCAGGATCATGACCTGAGCCGAAGGCAGTCGCTTAACCAACTGAGCCACCCAGGCGCCCAGGTTATTCCATTTTAGAGCAAATTATCATTTCTCAAAACTCTATGTATGTCAGCATCATCTCAAGAATCTTATTTTAAAATACTGATTTTCAATTCTAGTATAAACTAAATGAATCAGTATGTCATAATATGGGGCTTTGGGGACTGGCTACTTTAAAAAGAATATTTTGATGATATGTGTGAATCCATTCTGAGACTAGCAATTGGGTACCAATGGACTAGATGACCTCAGTGCCCTTCTCAGCTCTAACATTTAATGATTTTATTATATTTTTACTAAGATAAGAAATAATGAAGTTTAGAAATTCTACTCTTTGCATGTTTTACTTTGGGTTAGTGAAAAACTTCACCTTGTTTGTCAAACCCTTTTCCAGACAGTAAAACAACTGTCTTTTGTTGTTCTTGATTTTAAAGTCAAACAAAATCTATAAAGCATTTAGTTTAATCAGCACTCCTGTTACATTGGGGGTTCTTAGTTTGTGGTTATTTCCCTTTTACTTACACATAAATGAAAGAGTGTGATTTTCACATAATGGATGCAAAGCATGAACTCTCCAGCAAATTAGTAATTGTTTTCAGAAATTTTGGTGACAATACTTCCTCAGTAAGCTTTCAGTGGCATATATGGGTCTCAGTTCTATCCATGTGTATGCATTTTTTCCATTAATGAAAACTTAGGTAATTAAGCTACTATAAGGAAGGTAAATTCATCTCCCAGAAGGAAGATACTGTGCCTGTGTACTTACCATGGTATAGTGCTCAGTACAACACCGTATGTTGGCCCTAAATAAAGGCCTCCAAATATTTAATGTTTAATGTTTATAGTACCTGAATCATTTCACAATATGATGTCCCTCTGCTGGGTACTTAACCCCATTGTTTCTTGTAACTCGAGGAAATGGGGATATGTTTGAGTAATACCACCTGAGCAATTATTTTTATGCTTTCAAATTAAAAGAAAAATTACCTCTCCAGAATAAAGTGCACAAGACCTCAAGCTGAGGTGCTGTAAGAAAAACCACGCGTGTATGTGTGTGTGTGTGAGTCTGTGAAAGAGAGACATACATACATAGAGACAAGAAATGCAGTGACTATTTCTATGTAGCTGATTCCATCTGTAGGGTGAACTATAATCTCCCCCCTAGTTTCATGATGTGGCAGAATCTCTGCAATGGAGAGACTTTTTTTTTTCCTCAATGGTGAAAAAATGGTTTTCAAGATCTGAAGATAATAATTTAAAGAAAAATTAAAGTGATAACTGGTTAATAGATTGGTTGCTGGTGAAGTTATATTTTAAAACCTGGTTCTCAAAGTCAAATCAAAAGTAAAAACCAAGGGGGCGGAGAAAGATGGCGGAGGAGTAGGAGACCTGGATTTCGTCTCCTCTCAAGAATTCAGCTGGATAGGGATCAAACCATTCTGGGCACCTACAAACTCAACAGGAGATCGAAGAAAAGAAGAGCAACAACTCTCTCATCAGAAAAGCGACCACTTTCGGGAAGGTAGGACGTGCAGAGAAGTGAATCCGAGGCGATATTCGGGAGGATAGACGGCGGGGGAGGGGCCTCCGTCGGCCGCTTCTGGCAAGTGATAGAACCACGGAGCACAAAATCGGAACTTTTAAAAGTCTGCTCCGCTGAGGGACGTCACTCTGGTGGCTAAGCAGGGGGTGGAACCCTCCGGGACAGTGTGGTCTCAGGACCCTCGGGGTCACAGAAAGACCGGGGGTGCCTGAGTGTGGCAGAGCTCCCAGGTAACGGAGCGGGGAAGCCGGCTGCAGAGGTGGAGCCCAGGCGCGGGCTCTCAGCTCGGGGTTGCCATAAACTGTGATCCACGGCACAGTTGGGCCACTGCTCCTCCAGCAGGGACCCGACAAGCGGCAGATCCGGGGAGACTCACCTTCCTCCCCCGGGAGGAGCTGCACGGGAGTGCACCGCAGGGATCTGCTGGGTTTGGAGACTCCACCCGGGGTCGGGTGCCAGAGATAGAAATGCGTGGTCACAGGCCGGGTGAGCACGGAGTGCGGCTGGAGACCGGGGAGACGGGAGTGACTGACGGCTTTTCTCTGGGGGCTCACTGAGAAGCGGGGCCCCGAGTTCTCGGCTCCTCCGGGGCGGAGATTGGGAGGCCGCCATTTTCACTCTCCGCCTCCAAAGCTGTATGGAAAGCTCGCGGGGAACAAAAGCCCCGGAGAGCAAACCTGAGCAGATTACTTAGCCAGGAGGGGGCAAGGGCGGGCCAATTCCGCCTCCGGCAGAGACATTTGGAAACCACGGCAACAGGCCCCTCCCCAGAAGATCAGCGAGAACAGCCAGCCAAGGCCAAGTTTACCAATCAATGAGAACGGCAGAACTCCAGCGCTAGGGGACTACTGCACATAGAATTCATGGCTTTTTTACCATGATTCTTTAGTCTTTCAAAGTTAATTTTTTTTTAACTGTCTTTTTTTCTTTTTTTTTTCTTTTTGAATTTTTCTTTTTCCCTTTTTCAACCAACATCTTATCAATCCCTTTTTAAAAAAAAAAAAACATTTTTATTTTTCATTTTTAGAGTCATATTCTATCCCTTCATAGTAGTTACCCGTATTTTTGGCTTATATATATAAGTTGTTCTCTCTTTAAAATTTTGAGATAGTTTCTTCTAACAGATTAAAATATACCCTAAATCTCTAGTATATGGTGTTTTCTATTCCCCTGCCTGATCACATCCTCTCCCTTTTTTTTTCTTTTTTTAAATCCTCTTCTTTCTTTTTTCAAACAACTTCTTATCAATTCCTTTTATAAATTTTTTTATAATTTCCATCTTTACAGTCATATTCCATCCCTTCATCATATCAACCCTTATTTTTGTACATATATAAGTTTTTCTTTCTTTAAAATTTTGGGAGGCACTTTCTTCTAAAAGACCAAAATACACCCCAAATCTAGTGTGTGGCACTGATCTATATACCAGCCTGATCATATTTGATCACATTCTGGTTTTTGTTGTTGTTGTTGTTGTTTTGTTTGTTTTTGTTTTTATCTTTTCTTTTTCTTTTATTTCTTTTTCTTTCTTCTCTCTTTCCCTTTCCTTTCCCACTGCTTCAGGTCTTTTCTGATTTGTTTAGAGTATATTTTCTGGGGACATTGTTACTCTGCTAGCATTTTTTCTCTCATTAATCTATTCTCCTCTGCACAAAACGACAAGACGGAAAAAATCACCTCAACAAAAAGAACAAGAGGTAGTACCGACTGCCAGGGACCTACTCAATATGGACATTAGTACGATGTCAGATCTAGAGTTCAGAATCATCACTTTAAAGATACTAGCTGGGCTTGAAAAAAATATGGAAGTTATTAGAGAAACCCTTTCTGGAGAAGTAAAAGAACTAAAATCCAACCAAGTAGAAATCAAAAAGGCTATTAATGAGGTGCAATCAAAAATGGGGGCGCTAACTGCTAGAATAAATGAGGCAGAAGAGAGAATCAGTAATATAGAAGATGAAATGATGGAAAATAAAGAAGCTGAGAAAAAGAGAGATAAACAACTACTGAATCACGAGGGCAGAATTCAAGAGATAAGCGATACCATAAGACGAAACAACATTAGAATAATTGGGATCCCAGAAGAAGAAGAAAGAGAGAGAGGGGCAGAAGGTATAATGGAGCAAATTATAGCAGAGAACTTCCCTAACTTGGGAAAGGAAACAGGCATCAAAATCCAGGAAGCACAGAGAACCCCTCTCAAAATCAATAAAAATAGGTCAACACCCCGACATCTAATAGTAAAACTTACGAGTCTCAGAGACAAAGAAAATCCTGAAAGAAGCTCAGGAGAAGAGATATGTAACCTACAAGGGTAGAAACATTAGATTGGCAACAGACCTATCCACAGAGACCTGGCAGGCCAGAAAGGACTGGCAGGATATATTCAGAGCACTAAATGAGAAAAATATGCAGCCAAGAATACTCTATCCAGCTAGGCTGTCATTGAAAATTGAAGGAGAGATAAAAAGCTTCAAGGACAAACAAAAACTAAAGGAATTTGCAAACACAAAACCAGCCCTACAGGAAATCTTGAAAGGGGTCCTCTAAGCAAAGAGAGAGCCTAAAAGCAATATAGACCAGAAAGGAACACAGACAATACATGGTAACAGTCACCTTACAGGCAATACAATGGCACTAAATTCCTATCTTTCAATAGTTACCCTGAATGTAAATGGGCTCAATGCCCCAATCAAAAGACACAGGCTATCAGACTGGATTAAAAAACAAGACCCATTGATATGCTGTCTGCAAGAGACACACTTTAGAACCAAAGACACCCCCAGATTGAAAGTGAGGGGGTGGAAAACCATTTACCATGCTAATGGACACCAAAAGAAAGCTGGGGTGGCAATCCTTATATCAGACAAATTAGATTTTAAAGTAAAGACTGTAATAAGAGATGAGGAAGGACACTATATCATACATAAAGGATCTGTCCAACAAGAAGATCTAACAATTGTAAATACCTATGCCCCTAACATGGGAGCAGCCAATTATATAAGGCAATTAATAACAAAAGCAAAGAAACACATCGACAACAATACAATAATAGTGGGGGACTTTAACACCCCCCTCACTGAAATGGACAGATCGTCTAAGCAAAAGATTGACAAGGAAATAAAGACTTTAAATGACACACTGGACCAAATGGACTTTACAGACATATTCAGAACATTCCACTCCAAAGCAACGGAATACACATTCTTCTCTAGTGCCCATGGAACATTCTCCAGAATAGATCACATCCTAGGTCATAAATCAGGTCTCAAC
>NC_058419.1:44821445-44861702 GCF_002201575.2 Neomonachus schauinslandi | reverse complement strand
TTCTTCTTCTTCTTCTTCTTCTTCTTCTTCTTCTTCTTCTTCTTCTTTTGCTATTGTTGTTGTTTGGTTTTTAGATTCCAAATATAAGTAAAACCATATAATATTTGTCTTTCTCTGACTTATTTCACTTAGCATAATACCCTCTAGGTCCACCCATGTTGTCACGAATGGCAATATTTTATTGTTTCTTATGGATGAGTAGTATTCCATTGTGTATATATACCATATATTCTTTATCCATTCATCTATTGATGGCCATTTAGGTTGCTTCCATAACTTGGCTATTGTAAATAATGCTGTAATGAACATAGGGGTGCATATATCTTTTTGAATTAGTATTCTCATTTACTTTGGGTAAATAACCAAAAGTAGAATTACTGGATCATATGGTACTTCTATCTTTAGTTTTTTTCAGAAATCTTTATACTGTTTTCCAGAGTGGCTACACCAATTTACATTCCCACCAATAGTGCACCAGTGTTCATTTTCTCTACTTCCTAGCCAACACTTGTTATTCTTTGTATTTTTTAAAAGATTTTATTTATTTATCTGAGAGAAAGAGAGAGAGGGAGGGAGAGATAGCACATGAGTGGGGGGAGGGGTGGAAAGAGAGGGAGAAGCAGATTCCCTGCTGAGCAGGGACCCCAACGTGGGGCTGGATCCCGGGACTCTGGGATCATGACCTGAGCCGAAGGCAGACGCTTAACTGAATGAGCCACCCAGGCACCCCTTGTTTCTGTATTTTTGATACTAGCCATTCTTACTGGTGTGAGGTGATATCTCATTGTGGTTTTGATTTGCATTTTCTTGATGATTAGTGATGCTGAGAATCTTTCCATGCATCTGTTGGTCATCTGTGTCTCTTCTTTGGAAAAAATAAATCTGTTCAGGTCTTCTGCTCATTTTTTAATTGGATTACTTGTTTTTTAGTGTTGAGTTTTATGAATTCTTTATATATTTTGGATATTAACCCCTTATCAGATATACAATCTGTAAATATCTTCTTCCTTTCTGTAGGTTTCCTTTTCATTTTGTTAATGGGTTCCTTTGCTGTGCAAAAGCTTTTCATTTTGTTGTACGCTGAACAGTTCATTTTGGCTCTTGTCCTTTGCCTAAGGAGACATATCCATAAATATTTTGCTAAGGCCAATGTCCAAAAGATTACTGCCTATGTTTTCTTTTAAGAGATTTATGCTTTCAGGTTTCACATTTAGGTCTTTAATCCATTTTGATTTAATCCATTTATTTTTGTGCATGGTGTAAGAAAGTGGTCCAGTTTCACTCTTTTGCATGTAGCTGTCCAGTTTTCCCAGCACCATTTATTGAAAAAACTATCTTTTCCCCACTTTATATTTTTGCCTCCTTTGTCATAGATTAATTGACCATATTAAGTGTGGGTTTATTTCTGGGCTCTCTATACTGTTCTATTTATCTATGTGTCCATTTCTGTGCCAGTACCATACTTTTTTTGATAATTATAGCTTTGTAGTAAATCTTGAAATCTGAGATTGTGATACTTCCACCTCTGTTCTTTTGTCTCAAGATGCCTTTGACTATTTGAGGTTTTACTTGGTTCTGTACACATTTTAGGATAATTTCTTCTAGCTCTGAAAAAAATACTGTTGGGATTTTGATAGGAATTGCATTGAATTTGTAGATTGCTTTGGGTAGTATAGACATTTTAACAATGTTTGTTCTTCCAATCCATGAGCATTGTATATCTTTCCATTTTTGTGTGTGTCATCTTCAATTTCTTTCATCAATGTCTTACAGTTTTCAAAATAAAAGTCTTTCACTTCCTGGTTAAATTTATTCTTAGGCATTTTATTTTTTCATGTGATTGTAAATGGGATTTTTTTTTTAAAAATTTTTTTTCTGCTACTTGTTATCAGTGTATTGCAGTGCAATAAATTTCTGTATATTAATTTTGCATCCTGCAACTTTACTAAATTCATGCATGAGTTCTATTAGCTTTTTTGGTGTAGTCTTTAGGGTTTTTTTTATATATACTATCATGTCATATGCAAATAGTGATAGTTTTGTTCTTCCTTACCAATTTGTATAACTTGTATTTCTTTTTTTTTTTTTTTTGTCTGATTGCTATGGCTGCGACTTCCAATATTATTTGAATAAAAGCAGTGAGAAGAAACATCCTTGTCTTGTTCCTGATCTTAGAGGAAAAACTTTCAGCTTGTCATCATTGAGTATGATTTTAGCTGTGGCTTTGTCATTTTATAGCCCTTATTATGTTGAAATATGTTCCTTCTATACCCACTCTGTTGAAATTTTTTATTGTGAATGGAAGTTGAATTTTGTCAAATGCTTTTTATGCATCTACTTAGATGATTATATGATTTTATTCTCCATTTAGTTAATGTGATGCATCATGTTGATTTATTTGCATATATTGAACTATCCTTGCATCCCTGGAATAAATCCCACTTGATCATGGTAAATGATCCCTCTAATATTTTTGTTTGTTTTAATTTTCATTTGTTTATTTTGTAGTGTCTGTCTGGTTCTGGAATCAGAGTAATGTTGGTTTGAGCACCTTTTTATGTGCTTATTGATAATTTACATATCTTCTTTGGTGAGATCTGATCATAATATTGTCCTTTTATTCTTGGGGTCATTTGTCCTCTTATAATTGAGGTGTGAGAGCTTTTGTATATTCTAGATAAAAGTGCTTTATCAAATATGATGTACAAATATTTTCTCTCATGTGGATTATCTTTTCACTTATTGATGTTATTCTTTTTATCACAGAAGTTTTAATTTTAATGAAATCCATTTCTTTTTTGTTTTGTTTCTCATGCTTTTGGAGTCATATCTGTGAAATGATCACTGAACCCAAGATTCAGGAAAATTTACTCCAGTGTTTTCTTCTAAGATTTTTATAGTTTTAACTCTAGGTCTATAATCCATTTTGAGTAATTTTTTTTAATATGGTGAGAGATGGGGGCTCAAAGTCATTTTATGTGTATATTCAGTTGTTCCAGCACTATTTGTTGAAAAGGTTATTCTTTCTTAACTTAATTATCTTGGCATTCCCTTCTTAAAAATAGACTGACCAGAAATATAAAGATTTATTTTAGACTTTAAATTCCATTCTGTCTATTTTTATGCCTGTACTATACTGTCTTGATATCTGTAGCATCTTAATAAGTCTTGAAAAGGGGACATGTGAATTAAGATTCAAAATCAGTTTTTTTCAAGATTGGCTTGGATATTCTTGCTTTGAACAGTGGAAAAAGCCTCAATTTTTTACTTCATTTCCCAGCTTATCCATTAATACTAGTTAAAAAAATACAAGCCACATGAGAGAGACATAGCAGGAATTCTGTCTTGTGGAAATGGAATTTATCTCTCATCAATGTGGTGTTATTTCCTGGAAATCTATGAGATATTATCCTCTTACCTTAGTTTTACTAAACATACCCAAGTCTTTTCAGTAGTTTACCATTAAGTTGCACTCATTATAGTAAGCACTCAATAAAGGCTGATTATAAACTAAGCACAGCTGAATAAAAGCCTGTTTCTCTATAGTACAGCATTTTTTGACAACCCAGTGGCATAATCACCTTGATGCTAGATGTCTTGTGATAATCATGCTGTCTAATGTGACTCTCTAATTTTTATTTAAAAGCTGCATGTAGGAATGTCTATAATTTCTAAAGTGTAAGCTACTAACAGTTGCACTGTCAACAAGCTTATGAAAATGAAATAAGTTTGTTGAGAGAAATAATTCCCTTTCATATTTTCATAGTTTTATTGTTAGAGAGGATTTAATTTCTCAATTGGGCAATGTTTTCAGACAATGGTATTCAGACTGTCTAACTCAGACAAGCCTAGAAAACTGACTAAAAATGCAGATTCACTAGATTTACCACACCTCCACCAGTTTCTGAAATATCCCCAGACGATTTTTTAAGTTTGTATTTAAATTCGTTAGTTAATAGTTATATTACTTTCAGGTGTAAAATATATTGATTCAACACTTCCATACAACACCAGTGCTCATCACAACAAGTGCCTTCCTTAATCTCCATCACCTATTTCACCCATCTCCCCACTGGCCTCCCCTCTGGTAACAATCTGTGTGTTCTCTATAGTTAAGAGTCTGTTTCTTCTCTCTCTTTCCCTCTCTCTCTCTCTTTGTCTCTCTCTGTTCATACAAATTACAGCAGAAGCAAGAACCTCCAGATAATTGTAACAAACTGCAGTTTGAAAACCATAGCTCTAAGGCATTGTGGGCATCTCAGAAAACAAAGCTGATTTGTTGAGTAAAGCAGTGAGAAAAGTTTACCACCAACCCATCTTGCTATTCTTTACTTTGTTAACAAGAGGTTTATTTTTCTACTTTAAAAAAAGTTTATATTTTTGCCATTTCAAGTTTGGATCCATTTCAGCCTCCTTATTAGTGATCAAAGAATATTATTCCATCACCTTGTAGTAAGGCTTATAGGGCCTGCTCAATGGAAAGTGCTCCATCTTTGCATGAGAATCCTGACACCTGGTCCCCTAGTTGTGGTTAAGAATAGTTTCAACTGAACTTGGTTCAGGGGAGGATTGTGTGCTGGTTGCAGGGCCACTTATTGATTTCAAAATGTAGCTTGTGTTCCAAAAGAGATCGGCTGCCACTATGCTTGTGAGTCACTTTATTTTAACATGAAGAGGAATTGGAAAGGGAAAGGTTTCACTCCACTAGCCCTTTTATCTCCATCAGCTAGTCAGATAATCAGTGTAACCCTATCACCATTGGAGGAAAAAGTTCATGCCTCTAGAGACTTGTCCAGGTGTGAGAAGTTAACTTTCCCCATAGAGGGTTTCTGATGGGTCACCAAATGCCTTAGGTGAAACATGCTTATGGCTTTTTTTTTTAAGATTTATTTATTTATTTGACAAAGAGAGAAAGGGAGAGAGGTGAGAGTGGGCACGCATGAGTAGGTGGAGGGGCAGAGGGAGAGAATCTTCTTTTTTTTTAAGATTTTATTTATTTGAGAGAGAGAGAGTGCATAGGTGGGGAGGAGAGGGAGAGCAGGTTCCCTGCTGAGCAGGGAGCCCAACGTGGGGCTTGATACAAGGACCCTGGGATCATGACCTCAGCTGAAGGCAGACGCTTAACTGACTGAGGCACACAGGTGCCCCAGAGAGAGAGAATCTTAAGCAGATCTCCCGCTGAGTGGGGAGCTCCACTCAGGGCTCGGTCCACAACCCATGAAATCATTACCTGATCCAAAACTGAGAGTCAGATGCTCAACCAACTGAGCCACCCAGGCCCCCCCATGCTTATATATTTTAGGTAAGTTTTCCCAATTCTGTACACTGAAGTTAAACCAGCAAATGCCTTTTTGAAAAGCAAAACAGGTACATATTATGATATAGGCAAAGAAGTGATTTCTTCATTAGAAATTTAGTCTATCTGTTGTGCTAGTGTTCAGAGGGAAAAATGCATCACAGAATTACAGAATTCTAGGACTCAAAAGTAGACTGGAAAATTAGTTAAGTTTTACTGATAACCATCTACATACACTTTTTTTTCCCTCCTCCTACCTGTCAATCCTTTTTGTCCTCAGCCCATTCTTTTCTATTTTCTTTCTGCCTTTCCTGACTGAGATCCCCTATCAGTATCATATAAAATCCAACATTACTTATAGTCTAATTTAGTTCATTTTTCTGCACAGAGAACTACACTAAGCCTTTTATGAATACATTGAGGTGCAACAAAAACTACTCAGGCTGTTAGGACAAAGAAACTTGATTTTAAATTCTGGTTACAGGGATGCCTGCATTGGGCTCTGTGCTGAGAATGGAGACCCCTTAAGATTCTCTCTCTCCCTCTCCTTCTGCCCCTCCCTCTCTCTCTCTAAAAACAAAAAAACAAAAAAACAAAAAAACAAAACTGATAATTCCTGGAAGAATTAATTACTTAGCTCTCTATGTGAGAACATTCTTTATAAAGCCAGGAATAGAGTTGAAGTTATGAAATGTCTTCTGTGGTTGATAAGGCTCAAATACAATATCACAGGCACAGAGTAATGTGTGGCATTTATTATATGTTCACTGAATGTGTTTTATGTATATTAAGAGAAAAATGCTACTGATAATAAGACCATTTGTTTTGAATTATCCAGGACAGAATATTTGAAATGACTCTCACCACATCTCATAAAAAAATGAAATAAATTACAACATGTTTGTGTACTAACTATTATTTCCTGGATGTAGACTAAACCATCTTTTATTAGATCCATAGGCCCAATTTCAGATTGGGACACATGATCACCTTAGTTCCTGATAATCATGTAAAATGGCAGAAAAATTTGCCTAGGGCTTTCTTGCCTGCCACAGCAGTCTCCAAGGCACACAGGCAGAAACATGGTGTAAAAGATACTGAGCTGTGGTTAATCTCAAGGAAGAGGTCAGATACCAGCCCACTTTGGATATACCTTCAGAGCTCCATCCTGCTAGCTGATATCTAAATGTCTCTAAAAGAGACTTCTTCACTGGTATTTAACAGTAGAGTTGTTAGGAAGGCAAAAACATTTTTGATTAATGAGGATATTTTAAGTATAATTAAATGCTCTGCACTTGACAAGATACATTTGAAGCTGTGCTATGTCATTTGATAGCTAGATTAACTTAAGGAAAATTAGGGAGATCTGGAGCTATATCGAATACACTGCCACTTACTGCTCCTTTCTTTTTTCCCCTTTAATTCTTTACAACATTGATTATTGTATCAAATAGACAAAGAGGGCAGATATATCAGTTGGGCTATGTAAGGCTCCAATGGGAAGCAGTTAATATCCATATGGGAACATGAGCTAAGGAAGAGGCTCATAAAATTATGTGAGTTTGAGAAAGGTTCCATGTATCATGGGCCATTGGGAGAAAATCAAAAGCTAAAAATATGTTTTGAAGTTTGTTTTAATTTAATAAAATATGAACATGACTTATAAAAATAAAGCTTACTATTTTAAATTAATAGAGATATTTCATATGTTTCTTTTGCTTTATAACATTTGTATTTACATCTTAAATGTTAGTTAGGCAAGGATGACACCACATATCATTAAGTTCTTATGAGGTCAAATAAAATAACCTGCCTGAATCACAAAATTTTATATTGTTCTGAAAATCCAGATACCTGTAACTAATCCTAGATATTCAACTGAATAAAAAACAAAATGAAAGGTAAATCCAAACTTAACTGTGAAGTAAACATACTCATATTATGAAAATAGCAATGAAAATTAAATAGATAAATATAATGAGTGCCTTGAACATATGATGCATATTTTATTTTTTTCTCAAGTAAAAGAAATGTAAGAGGGCAAAGGAGCAAAGGTTACATTGGTTTTTATCCATTAGTTTGCAGGAGGAAAACAGTCCCCGTTTTTATTTGATCTTATATTAATTTAGTTCCTCACACAGAAGTTCAAAACCTCTCCTCCCTACTTTTTTTTCTCTCAAAGTTTTTTTTTTTTTTCCTGGCAACCTTGTTTTCTTAGCAAAGATTTCTTTCAAAAGAAAAAAAATTAAAAGATCCCTGATTATTGCTAAGGATGATAGAGCATGGCTTGTCCCTTTCCTGTAAGAAGAAAGAAATAACCTTTTTGCAAAATAACTGGGAAGTTCAAAAAGGTGAGTTTGTCCTGGACAGGAGAGAAAATATCAAGAGCTAGTACAGAAAATATTTTTATTACACCAAAAGAGAAAAAGTAATTTAGGAATTCTCCATAGTTCTATATTTTTCTCACAAATGCTTTTGATTTGTGGTAAGACTACACAAACCATATATCTATGATATGTGCAAAAAAATTCTGGATCCATTTATATTTCCTGAAGCATTGTATCTATACTTTAATGTCAGATTGATACCTGAATTGGAATTCAAAAGGTGGTTCTGAGTGACAGAAATGGAAATCAGATTTCCAGTTTAAATGAAATGGTTCTGCTCTCTCTTCTGTATCTCTATTTCAGAAAAACATGAACCTGGAACTACCTTTGCAAAAAAAACAAAACAACAACAGCAACAAAGAAGAGAAAAGAAGAAAAGAAAAGAAAAAAGAAAAACTAGTGATTATAATCCATCAGGCTGACAAATCACTGATAGGTATAATCACAGTACTATCTACAAACCATCTATGGGATCAATTTACCTAGATGATTATTGTAGGTGTTCCTGTTTCTTATGTTGTTCTTTATAATTCCTTATGATTACCACCCTGATAAATTTCTAAAGATATAATAGAAGGGACCCAAATACATCTCACAAGCATTTATTCATTCAAAAAATATCATTGTCTGCCTGCTAAGTAGCAAGCATTGTGCTAACTGGATACAAAGGAAAATAGAAAAAATAAAAAGAAGGAAGGACTGGAGGTAGAAAGGGAGGAAGAAAAAGAAAAAGAGGTAGACAAGAAGGAAGAAAAGAAAAAAATAATGGTGGGGGGAAGAAAGAGAAAGGCAAGACCCCTATCCTAATGAAGCTTGCAGGCTAATGAGGGTGATAAATAACAATGAAAATGATAATAATAACACATGCAAATTAACAAATGTAATAAGTGCTAAAAGTTAGAGATATATCATGCTATATAAGCATACCATAGCAGAATTTGACTTAAATGAGAATAGAGAAGATTTCCCTGATGGGACAATTGAGGAAGACATAAAATATCTATAGTAAAAGGTGAAGAGGGTTTCTGGGATTTGTTTCTATTCTGTACACCATTTTGCATTCCTATTTTCTCAAACTGGGATGGCCCAGGGAGGAACCATAATGATCACCTTTACCCACCTGTTCTGAAGACTCTTTCAGAGCCAGAGCCAGCCCTAAACTTCCTACATTAACATTCTTTCCTTTCTGCTATTCCCAGTCTTTACCCCCAGCTCTAGAAAGATACTTTCCAAAAGGAGCTTATAGCTGATTGAAATTCACCCTTTGTGTGTGTGTATATATATATGTGTGTGTGTATATATATATGTGTGTGTGTGTATATATATATATATATATATATATATATCGTGTGTATATATATATGTGTGTATATATATAATGGAATATTACTCAGCCATAAAAAAGAATACGGTCTTGTCATTTGCAACAAATGAATGGACCTAGAGGGTATAATGCTAAGCTGAGATGGTATAGGCTTGTAGGCCCCTTGCAGGCCTGGGTCATTTAAGGACTGCAATGAGGTTAAGGATAGCCGGGCAGGCCTGAGCTAAGGAGAGAAAATGTTCTCTTCGCCTTATCTCATGTTGCAAGTTCTAAATGCCTGGATCAGCAGGAAGTGGCTCTTGCCTCGATTGGGAGTGTTAGTTCTCAGAACAAGAACATACTGTCTCCAGAGGAAGGGTGGCCAGGATATCTCTGTAATTGGCAACTTATAACGTGTAAACAGGATCTATTTTGTTCTCATTACACCTTGTGTATCTTTCTTCAAGGATGTTAGTTTAGTCTTATTATATGCTGGAGGTACACATTGTTATGCTTATCTGATTGCTGTAAGTATATAATTGTGTGAAAAATAAACGGCAGTATGCAGTTGCAAGTGCTGCCTTTGCTCTGCATCCCCTGTGTCCTGGTTCTTTCGCAACCCTTACCCAGGGACCCCAACGCACTAGACGTTGACACTAAGCAAAATAGGACACACAGAGAAATACAAATACATATGATTTCACTCATATATGGAATCTAAAAAATAAAACAAATGAACAAAAAAAGGAGACAAAAAATCAGACTTAAATACAATAAGAAAACTGATAGTTGTCAGAGGGGAGGTGAGGGGGAAGATGGATGAAATGGATAAAGGGGACTAAGAGTACACTTAACTTTGATGAATAGAATTTTTAAATCATTATATTGTACACCTGAAAATAATATAGCACTGAATGTTAATTATACTTCAATAAAAAAATGCACCTGCCATAACATAATGATTTGGGGGTAGAGGAGAAAAAGAAATAAAGAAAGAAGCTTTTTATAAGCCCTTTGTCCCTTCCATCAAAAGTACTAATCCTTGATATGTAAAATAGGTCTTCTTTTCAAAAGTTTTGAGTTTAGTGTTTTCTCTCTCTCTGACATTACTAAAACAGGATTTTACTGAAATCAATAGTTATTTTTCTTGATAGTCTAGCCATATCATACCACTGGCATATATTTTGTTCACAGAAGCATAAATATGAAAATAATTAAATCAACAAATATATTTTTGATATCAATTATTCAGAAAACTGAGGTATAAAAACTGAAATATTTATTTTAATTTTTTTTTTTTATTTGAGAGAGAAGAGGGAGGGTGAGAGGGAGAAGCAGACTCCCCACTGAGTGAAGAGCCCCATGTCAGGCTGGATCTCAGGACCCTGAGATCATGACCTAGGCCGAAGGCAGACTCTTAACTGACTGAGCCACCCAGGCACTCCAATATTTACTTTCTTTCATTGGAAAACATTTGGCTTTTCTTTCTCTCTGAAGATATATGTGACATAACACAGGTTTAATTATTTTGGTCGATAAATAATAGTATGACTCGTACAGATCAGTATTATTTTTAAGAGCTTCATTTTGTGATCAACTTTAAAAAAAAAAAAAACTTCAGATGTAGAAACAAAGGTTATATGAAATAATGTACATATTTTTTTTCCAAAAGATGATCATTTTATACTCTTTTAACACTTGAAGATGTACATTTGAAAATGAAAGATAATAGGACTGCAATAGTCAGTTTGTTAAATAGCCATAGATTGCAATTAATAACTGCTTACACTTTTTAGTTTATCTTCTTAATTTCTGTAAATTTTCCATCAATATCTAGCCATTCTTAGTTCAGTATTCTGCCATTCATTTTTCTACTACACCAGCCAAGGACTCAGTTATTTATTTATTTTATTCAGCATGCATTAGATACTCTTATGTTTTACTTATAATGTATATTGTTTTACTGTTCAAATGTGCACAGTTAAGGTATTTCTTGTATTTTTGTTAATGATTTGTTTTCTATTTTCTGGGTCTTTCCCATGTGTATTTTACTTCTTTACATAGATTTTTAACCAACTTAATGGTCTCCTTTCTTGCCTTTTTTTAGCCCTATTTTTAAAATATATTCAGAATCCTCTGTCATTTAGAAGTATATCATAATCTGAAAATTTTAACTTCAATCATAGGTTGATTTATGATAGCAAATATGAAAATATTACAAATATAAAAATTTAGGTATAGACTTCAGTAAATGATGGAATGTTTATTCATTGGGCTATCATATAGAAATTAAAATAATTGCAAAGAGTTTATAAAAAATTATGTGTATTCTTATGATATCCTGATAAGTAGAAAAAGCAAACTATATGATTTGATATGCAATATTATTATGGGCTTGTGGAAACAAACAAAAAACACCACAATGAGATACCACCTCACAGCAGACAGAATGGCTAAAATTAACAACTCAGGAAAAAACAGATGTTGGTGATGATGTGGAGAAAGGAGGAACCTCTTACACTTTTGGTGGGAATGCAAACTGGTGCAGCCACTCTGGAAAACATTATGGAGGTTCCTCAAAAGTTAAAAATAGAGCTATCCTATGATCCAGGAATTGCACTACTAGGTATTAGCCAAAGGATAAAAACATAGTGATTTGAAGGGGCACATGCACCCCAATGTTTATATGAGCAATGCCCACAACAGCCAAAATATGGAAAGAGCCAAGATGTCCATCAACAGATGAATGGATAAAGAAGATGTAATATATACACACACACATTCCACATGCACACACATAATGGAATATTATGCAGCCATCAAAAAGAATGAAATCTTGCCATTTGTAATGACATGGATAGAACTAGAGGGTATTATGCTAAACAAAATAAATCAGTCAGAGAAAGACAAATACTATATGATTTCACTGATATGTGGAATTTAAGAAACAAAACAGATGATCACAGGGGAAGGGAAGGAAAAATAAGATGAAAACAGAGAGGGAGACAAACCATAAGAGACTCCTAACTATAGGGAACAAACAGAGGGTTGCTGTAAGGGAGGTGGGTGGGGGATGGGGTAACTGGGTGTTGGGCATTAAGGAGGGCATTTGAAGTAATGAGCATTGGGTGTTATATGCAACTGATGAATCACTAAATTCTGCCTCTGAAACTAATAATATACTATATGTTAATTAAATTTAATTTAAATTAAAAAAAAACACTATAGAAAAAAAGACTGGGGAAACCTGGGTGGCTCAGCTCATTAAGCATCTGTCTTCAGCTCAGGTCATGATTCCCAGAGTCCTGGGATCCAGTCCTGTGTCAGGCTCCTTGCTCAGCAGGGAGCCTGCTTCTCCCACTGTCTGCTGCTCCCCCTGCTTGTGCTCTCTCTCACTCTGACAAATAAATTTAAAAAAATCTTTAGAAGGAAAAGAAAAAAAAAGCCTGGAAGTAAATATGGGAAAGCAGCATTGATTGTATCTTGGGAGTAGGATTATGTAAGTGATTTATTTCTGTTTTTCTGTATTTTCAAGTTCAGCAAAGAACACATTTTTATGAAAGTTAATATTTTTTACTACTCTAAATATGGGCTTTACTGGTCAAAGCTTTAGAAATACAGATTTAAAATAACACATTTATCCATTTCCCATAACACACTGTGGTAGGTAGCTTCTGAGCTAGTCCTCAATGGAGCCAGACTCCTGATATTTATGACCTTGTGTGATCACTTCCCCTTGAATATATGCTAAACCAAGTGACTTGTGTCTAATAAATAGAATATAGTAAGCAATAACAGATGTCACTTTAAAGATTAGGTTACAAAAACTAGGACTTCTAATTTGCTCATGTTCTTTCTCTCTGGCTCTTTCTTTTTGTTCAGTTGGGAGCTGCTCTATGGAAGGGTATACATGGCAAGAAACTGTGGGCAGTCTGACTGACAGCCAGTGAGGAAACAAATCAGTTAAATGTTCTCCAAGGAACTGAATCTTAACAACAACCACATAAGTGAGCTTATAAACATATCCTTCCCTGGTGGAGGTTTCAGATAAGACCCAAGTCCTTGCAGACATCTGATTTCACCTTATGAGAGATTGAAATGGAGAACCCAGAAAATCCATACCTGAATTCCTGACCCACCAAAACTATAAATGTTTGTAGTGTTAAGCTGTTAATTTAGGATCATTTGTTATGCATCAATAGGTAGCTGATATTTGTGACACTTTTTAACATTTTAGATGTTAAATGTCTCACCCAATATTCTCCAAATAACAATTGTGTTTAAAGGGTGATCCAATGATAAAAATAGGGTTGTGGAAATCTATAGCATTGAATAAATAAAAATGTATAAATCAATATAAGTCTAATATTCTGAGATAAGTGGTTGTTGTCTTTAACTGTTGGGTATGACTTAAACCCCCAAACAAGGACCATCATAGAGCTGACTTTGAATCTA
This sequence comes from Neomonachus schauinslandi, assembly GCF_002201575.2. NCBI lineage: Eukaryota > Metazoa > Chordata > Mammalia > Carnivora > Phocidae > Neomonachus > Neomonachus schauinslandi. Next base: position 44,848,261 of record NC_058419.1, on the reverse strand, counting down.
AGAAGTGGAATGAATGAGACAGAAAAATAGTATCACACACAATTCATAACTCATGTGTGTTGTCTTTGGAGAAGGAAATATTTCTCTCTCTACTCTTAGCCTTTGCACACTGGGTACCAAAAGTTTACTCAGACAGTAAGTAATAACAAGACTTTAAAAAACATCCCCAGGGTCACCTGAGTGGCTTAGTCAGTTAAGCATCTGCATTTAGCTCAGCCTGTGATCCTGGGGTTCTGGGATCCAGCCCTGTGTTGGGCTTCCTGCTCAGCGGGGAGTCTGCTTCTCCCTCTGCCCCTCCCCCTGCTCATGCCCCACCAAATTAATAAATAAAATCTTTAAAAAAATAAAAATAAGAAAGGTGGGGAGATGGTGGAAGAGAAGGGACCCTCATTTTATCTGGTTCCTTGAATTCAGCTAGATATCTAATCATTCTGAACACCTGTGAATTCAACCAGAGATCTAAGAAAATAATTGCTGCATTTCTACAAATAGAAAATTGACCACTTTTTGCAAGATAGGAAGTGCAGAGAAGTAAATCTGAGGGGATATATTGGAAGATAAACCGCAGAGGGAGGGAACCTCAGGAAGTTGGCTACCAGAAAGTGATACAGCAGCTGAGTGCAAAATCAGAACTTTTAGAAGTCTGCTCCTGGGAGCGCCTGGGTGGCTCAGTTGGTTAAGCTGCTGCCTTCGGCTCAGGTCATGATCCCGGGGTCCTGGGATCGAGCCCCGCATCAGGCTCCCTGCTCAGCGGGAAGCCTGCTTCTCCCTCTCCCTCTGCCTGCCTCTCTGCCTACTTGTTCTCTCTCTCTCTGCCAAATAAATGAATAAAATCTTTAAAAAAAAAAAAAGAAGTCTGCTCCTGTGAGGGACATCCCTACCTGAAAGGTGCTCAGGTGGTGAAGTGGGGCAGAATCCTAGGTAAGACAGCGTGACCTCAGGATCCCTGGGGTCACAGAAAGAACAGGGGTGCCTGAGTGTGGCAGAGTTCCCAAGCATTGGAGCTGGGAAACCAGCTACAATTAGCAAGCTCTGGAGTGGCCTCTCAGCTAGCTGTTGCCATAAACCATTTACTGCAGCATGATTGAGCAACCACTCTCCAAGCAGGGGCCCAGGAAGCAACAAAAGTTCTGTGAGAACCTACTCCTTTCCTGGGAGGAACAGTGCAGGTGCCAGTAGGATCGGGCAATAGCTCTTGGAGCAGGGACCCAGAAAGAGTGGGGGCCAGAGTGAGACCCCTGTCCCTCCCCTGGGAGGATCGGTACAGATGTGCACTGCTGGTGTCTGCAGAGTTTGGTGCACACAAAAGTGACTGACCCTTTTTCCATGAGGGTGCACTGAAGAGTAGAGGCCATGATTGTTCTGGGGCTGGAGATCAGGATGCCACCATTTTTATTTTATTTTTTTTTCATCTCTAAAGTGTCACAAAAAGCCTGCAGGGAACAAAATCCACATAGAGCAACCCGAAGCAACTTACACTGAACCTTGCCCCCTGGCAAAGAGTGGTGCCACTCTGCCTAGGCAAAGATACCTGAGAATCAGAGTAACAGGCCCCTCCCCCAGAAGACCAGCAGAAACATCAGGCTAATACCAAGTTTATGGATCACACAGAACTGAAAAACTCCTGCACTAGGGAAAAATAGCATATAGAATTGGAGGTTTTTCTCATGATACTTTATTTTTTTTAAGATTTTACTTATTTATTTGACAGTAAGAGAGAGAGGGAGAAGGAGAGAGAGAGAGAGAGGGAGTGCACAAGTAGGGGGACCAGGCAGAGAGAGAAACAGGCTTCCCGCTGAGCAAGGAGCACAATGGGGGGCTTGATTCCAAGACCCTGGGGTCATGACCTGAGCTGAAGGTATACGCTTAACGACTGAGCCACCTAAGCACCCCTCTCATGATACTTTAATCTTTCTGTTTATATTTTTTTCCTTTTCAGTGACCTTATTTTATCAACTCTTTTTTAAAGTCTTTTATTAATCTTCATTTTTACATTTACATTTTATAGATATATTCTTCATTTTTGGCTTTCTTTGTATTCAATTATATATATATATATTATATATATATATATAATATATATAATATATATTTTCTCTCTTTTCCCCCTTTTTTTCCTTTTTTGGTTTCTGATCTCTTCTGATTTGCCTAGTGTATGTTTCACCGGGATTATGATTGATATTTTTATTTTTTTATTTCTTTTTTGTTCCCTCATTCATCTATTCACCTCTGGACAAAATGACCAGAGGAAAAATTCCCAGAAAAAAGAAAAAGAGGCAGTACTCACTGCCAGAGACTTAAAAAAATATGGATATTGGTAAAATGTTGGAGCTAGAACTCAGAACAGTGATTTTAAAGATACTAACTGGCCTTGAAAAAAATCATAGAAGACACTAGAGAATCCCTTTCTGGAGAAATAAAAGAACTAAGATCTAATCAGTTTAAAATCATAAAGTGTATTACTGAGATGCAATCAACATGGAGGCTCTTAATGCTAGAATAAATGAGGAAAAAGAGAGAAGTGATATAAAAGATAAAATTATGAAGAATAAAGAAACTGAGCAAAAGAGAAAGAAACAATTACTGAACCACAGAGGGGAGAATTCGAGAGATCAGTGATACAATAAAGTGAAACAATATTAGAATTATTGGGGTCCCACAGGGAGAGGAAAGAGAGAGATAGAGGCAGAATGTATATTTGAGCAAATTATAGCTGAGAACGCCCCTAATCTGGGGAAGGAAATAGGCATTCAAGTCCAAAAGGCACAGAGAACCCCCTCAGAATCAATACAAATAGATCAACACCCCAATATATAATAGTGAAACGTGCAAATCTGGGAGATAAAGAGAAAATCCTGAAAGCCACTTGAGACAAGAAGTTCTTAACCTACAAGGCTAGAAACATTAGACTGGCAGTAGACCTATCCACAGAGACCTGGAAGGCCAGAAAGGACTGGCATGATATATTCAGGGTAGTAAATGAGAAAAACATGCAGCCAAGAATACTTTATCCAGCAAGGCTGTCATCCAGAATGGAAGGGAGATAGCTTCCAGGACAGACAAAAACTTAAAGAATATGTGACCACTAAACCATCCCTGCAAGAAATATTAAGGGGGAATCCTTTAAGCAAAGAGAGAGCCCCAAAGTAACATAGATGAAAGGAACAGAGACAATACACAGAAACAGTGATTTTATAGGTTATGCAATGGCACTAAATTCATGTTTCAATAGTTACTCTTAATGTAAATGGACTAAATGCCCCAATCAAATGACACAGGGTATCGGATTGGATAAAAAAGCAAGACCCATCCATATGCTGTCTACAAGAGACTCATCTCAGACCCTAAGACACCTCCAGATTGAAAATGAGAGGGCATGAAGAACCATTTATTATGCTAATGGATATCAAAAGAAAGCTGGAGTAGCAATCCTCAAATCAGACAAATTAGATTTTAAACCGAAGATTGTAGTAAGGGATGAAGAAGGACACTATATCATACTTAACGGTTCTATCCAACAAGAAGATCTAACAGTTATAAATATTTATGCCCCTAATTTGGGAGAAACCATTATATCAACAAATTAATAACTGAATTAAAGAACCACATTGATAATAATACAATAATAGTAGGGGACTTCAATGCCCCACTCACAGCAATGGACAGATCATCTATGTATAAGATCAACAAAGAAATAAGGGCTTTGAATGACACACTGGACCAGATGGACTTCATAGATATATACAGAGCATTCCATCCTAAAGCAACAGAATGCACATTCTTCGTGAGGGCACATGGAACATGCTCCAGAATAGATCACATGCTGGGTCACAAATCACATCTCAACAGATACCAAATGATTGGGATAATTCCCTGCATATTTTCAGACCACAATGCTTTGAAACTGGAACTCAATCACAAGAGAAAATTTGGAAGGAACTCAAATACATGGAGGCTAAAGAGCATCCTACTAAAGAATGAGTGGGTCAACCAGGAAATTAAAGAAGAATTTTAAAAAATCATGGAAAGAAATGAAAATGAAAGCACAACTGTTCAAAACCTTTGGGATGCAGCAAAGGCAGTCCTAAGAGGGAAGTATATAGCAATACAAGCCTTTCTCAAGAAATTAGAAAAGTCTCAAATACACAAGCTAACCTTACACCTAAAGGATGTGGAAAAAGAACAGCAAATAGAGCCTAAACCTAGCAGGAGAAGAGAAATAATAAAGATTAGAGCAGAAATCAATGAAATAGAAACCAAAAGAACAGTAAAACAGATCAACAAACTAGAAGCTGGTTCCTTGAAAGAATTAATGATTGATAAACCCCCAGCCAGACTTAGCAAAAAGAAAAGAGGAAGGACCCAAATTAATAAAATCATAAATGAAAGAGGAGAGATCAGGACCAACACCAAGGAAATACAAACAATTTTAAGAACGTATTATCAGCAACTATATGCCAACAAATTAGGCAATCCGAAGAAATGGATGCATTCCTAGAAACTTATAAACTACCAAGACTGAAACAGGAAGAAATAAAAAACCCTAAACAGACCCATATCCAGCAAGGAAATTGAAGCAGTAATAAAAAATCTCCCAATAAATAAGAGTCCAGCACCGGGTGGCTTCACAGGGGACTTCTACCAAACATTTAAAGAACTAATACCTATTCTTCTGAAGCTGTTTCAAAAAAATAGAAATGGAAGGAAAACTTCCAAACTCACTCTATGAGGCTAGCATTACCTTGATCCCAAAACCAGACAAAGACCCCAACAAAAAGGAGAATTATAGACCAATATCCCTGATGAACATGGATGCCAGAATTCTCACCAAGTTACTAACCAATAGGCTCCAACAGTACATTAAAAGGATTATTCACCATGACCAAGTGCGCTTTATTCCTGGGCTGTAAGGGTAGTTCAACATTCACAAATCAATCAACGTGATACATCACATTAATAAAAGAAAAGACAAGAACCATATGATCCTCTCAATTGATGCAGAAAAACATTTGACAAAACAGCATCTTTTCTTGATAAGAACCCTCTGCCATGTAAGGATAGAGGGAACATACCTTAATATCATGAAAGCCATATATGAAAGACCCACAGAGAATATCATCCCCAATGGGGAAATAATACTAAAATTTGTATGGAACCAGAAAAGACCCTGAGTAGTCAGAGGAATGTTGAAATAGAAAACCAAAGCTGGTGGCACCACAATTCCAGACTTCAAGCTCTATTACAAAGCTGTAATCATCAAGACAGTATAGAACTGGCACAAAAACAGACACATAGATCAATGGAACAGAATAAGTATTCCAATATAGAAATTCAAAAACAGAGTCTATAATGTTTGAAGAGGTAAGTAACTTATAAATTCATTGCCTTTCAAATTACCATGGCTCAACATAACTTCGTTTTTATGATTCCTTCAACCTTATTTGGAGAGATAATTATTGGTCAACTGAGTCAGGAGATCCCCAAAGGTGAAATAAGTGATGCCAACAATGAAATATAGAATCGTGGGTGGATCTAAAACATTAGAAGTTCATTTAGTTAAGCCATGAGAATCTGCCCACTTCTCAAAACTGACAGTGTTTTCTCTTTTTTTTTTTTTAAAGACTTTATTTATTTATTCATTAGAGACAGAGAGAGAGAGGCAGAGGGAGAAGCAGGCTCCCAAAGAGCAGGGAGCCCGATGCGGGACTCGATCCCAGGACCCCGAGATCATGACCTGAGCCAAAGGCAGACGCTTAACCATCTGAGCCACCCAGGCGCCCCTGACAGTGTTTTCTATACTTACATGCAGGCATTCCTTTCCTCCATGTCCCCTGTTTCCTCTTTCCCCTTTTTACTGTAGCCTTAGTTTCTTTAAGTGCAAAGATAATTAAGCATGGAGCTTGACCTCAAGGAGGATCAAGGACTATAGGCACCCAAATAACTTTCTAGGGAACTTTAGAAAGGAGAAAGATTAAAACTTTGATGCCTCTGTTGGATACAGGAGCCCAGCTCAACATCCTTCCTGATCAGGGTACCAGGGGAAAGGGGGCTCAGATTCAACTGATGGAATTTTGACTGCATTTACAGTAGGGAAGCGAAGCTAACATGACTTTATGTGTGGGGTCCTTTTGGTTCATTTAATGTTACTCTTGCCTCTACATTTACATGTATAATAGAGATAGATGTTACATGCTTGTGCTTCCTTTCCTCTTTTATCAGAGAAGATTATTCCAACTAGAAAAAAAGCCACACATAGAGAAATGCTAGTACATTTAGGGCCCATAACCCTATTGACACCTTTGAGCTATAAGTCTTTATGACTCATGATTTTTCCAATCAGACCATCTGAGGAAGGGAAGCAGTCTCCATGTGGAGACAACTTTGGGGTTTTGGATTCATCACTTCTTTTGAAAAACAGCTAATAAATTGCCATTGGGGATTTTGTCAAAACTGAACACGTGATCCAAGGAAATCCTGTGACTCTCCAGCCTGATAGTTTTTATTTTCCACTCACTTGGGTAGATCAAGTGCGACTCAATGACTAATAAGCTGAGGAAGCCCCAAGACTCACTTTTTAAATGGAAATAGTTTATTCAATAATGTAGCCAGCCTGGTCCCAGTAGAATCTTGCTTTTACATTAAAAAAAAAAAAAAGTGGCAGCTATCCCTTTGGGGGGAAATTTATTGCTCACTCTGCCACCTGAAGGAAAACTGCTGGTTCAATGAGGCCCTGAATTCATAGTTTTCCCCAAATGCCTGGGCCATCTTCACTGATAAGCTAATCTGAAACGATAGCGTCCACTGGACTGTAGTAGCTGTTAAACCTCAACTCCACCTATATAGAACTGAAAATGGATATGGTTACCCCATTCAGAAGACAAAACTAAAGTCTGTTCTCATGCCTCTGGCCAAAACTCTTCTTGATGAAACTTGTTATATTTTTACTGTCACCAATGACCTAGCTGTTGAGTTGCCACTTAGAAAACTAGAGACTGGCAGATTAACTACTTCCCTCTTTGGGGCTGCAAGCTATATAAACAAGTAAAGACTACTGAACAAACTGTGAGAGTCATGCATGTGATGCCATGTGAGGGCCCATTCTCTCATGAGACTAAAATTAAGCTGCTGTTTAAGTCTGTACTGATCAGATTGCCAACAATGCTGCCTGAATCTGTCACCAAGTGGGACACCAAGCTGGCAACACATCCACCATCATAGGCAGGGTACAAAATAAAGGACTCTGTTTTTCTGTTGAAGAAACTACCACCGCATGTCAGACTTGTGATCCCTGTCAAAAGTCAACCTAGTTGTTTCATGGTGGGAGAATCGACATAGCACAAGTCGCATTTACCTGCCCACTTATAGTAGAATGACTATACGAACTTTTGAACCTTCCTCAAAGCTAAGTGTATGCTATTTACACTTTTTCAGACTATAATTTCTGTTCCACTTTGATTAGATGATTCTTGTCATGCCATCATAGCCCTTAAGATTAATGTGTGTCATATATTCAGTCTGACAATGGTGTACTGTTTTTATCACAGAAGTGACTCAACAATGGACTGATGGATGTTTCATGCTTTTCACCATCCCTAGGTATCTATTATTGCTGACCTCTTCAAAAATCATCTCAAAAAGATTTCTCAATCTTTCTTATCTCCTTCTCATCTGCACATTTTAGTAAGGCAGTTTTGTCACTAAAATCACCTTTTTCCACAAAGAGATCATCTCTTCTCAGCAGCTTTCTGGAAAATAATCAGGACAAAAGGAGTGGAGAATCATTATAATGCCCTATACTGAAAATTCAGGATTCTGTCCTGACCATTCCTGAACATGGTATGTCATTCTCTCCTCCAACAATAGACCAAGGCTGACATAATTGATGCACTCTCCAGGTGACAGCCTAGACAAAAGGGGTCTAGAGGATTCAAATGCAATTCTGCTTAAACTTTATAAAAATATTCTTGCCCCTCTTGCATCTGACTCTTCCATATGAAAAGTCTGGGTGTGAACAGGAGATGATTTTTGAAAAGGTAAAGTATGGCTACGGGAATAGAATATACTGATACAGTGAAGATGGGGGGATAGGAACATCTTACATGTTGAAAGATATGAGAGACAGAAAAATAGTAATGATTTTTTTTTGTCTTTCAGAACCACCCCTGGAGTCTCTGTCATGAATGAAAATGCCCTTGCGCTGCTCTCCCTAACTCTTGCTAGCAGCTGAAATTTAACTGATTAGTGGGTCTTCCATACCCTTAGCTAGCTCCAACCATGAATTAATCACTATTTCCCTTAACCTTACTGAGAAGTCTATCAGAAACAACAGGAGATGGCTGCAGCTCCTATGCATAATCTCAGATGTTCCTCTTTCTCAGTCATTCTGTTGGGTGGATGATTGCCACCTTGCTGATGATAGGCATAAAGCACAGGTTTAACTGACTGCCTTCAGGCAGATCCTTCAAAAACAGTTCAATTATTAAACTGCATTTGGAACGTTAGGGTTTGCCAGTTGGCTAACAGGCCACACTGGAGGCACTATAAACTTGCTCTCTGATTAATGTAGACCCCATTGGTGGAGCCTCATCCATTGTAAACAATGCTTTCTTTCCATGGATATCATATGTACCCTCTGTACTTCTTGTGTGGAAACCAGGCATTAACTTGCTTCTCTGTGTAAACATGATGATTTGTCGGGGTGGTTATAAGAGGACTTCAAATATTAAGGAAAGAGTACCTTGGCCCTGGAAGGCATGAAAGTCAGTCTCAAATCACTGGACAGGATTATTATAGAAGATAGAGTTATCCTAGATTTCCTCTTTATGAACCAAAGTGGATTCTGTATAATCACATCCTTTTGTAACTGTATTAGTACTTTGGGGCAAGTAGAAAGGTCAATACAAAAATACTTCAGAGTACTTTTTTTATAGTAGAGTAAATGTGGCTGGCTTTCTGTTAGGGACTGGATGTTTGTGTCTCTCCTGCCCCCAAAATTCATATGTTGAAGTCCTAACCCCCCAGTGTGATGGTATTTGGAGATAGGGCCTTTACAGAAGTAATTAAGTTAAAATGAGATCATAAAGGTGAAGCCCTGCTCTGATAGGACTAGTGTTCTTATGAAAAAAGATACCAGAGAGCTCATGCTCCTGCCCTCCCCCCAGCCTGGCACATGAACACAGACAGAAAAAAGACCATGTGAGAACTCAGCAAGAAGGTGGCCATCTGAAAGCCAGGAAGAGAGCTCTTACCAGAAACCAAATTGATTAGAACCTTGATCTTGGACTTCTAGCCTCCAGACTGTCAGAAAATAAATTTCTGTCATTTGAGTCATTTAGTCTGTGGCATTTTGTTATGGCAGCCTAAGCAGACTAAGACACTTTCTAAGGTAGACCCTGGATGGCTATTGTATTTGCTTAACTGGATTCAGGAATTTGAGAATGGGGAAAGCACATAGTTGAGAGCAGTACTGCATGGTGGGTTCATCTTTAGGCTTGGAACCCTATTTATAGTAACCTCAATTAAATTCTATATAGGACAAGTTAATTCTATTCTTGTTGGTCAAATTAGAATAGTGGCATATTCATGGGGAAATTTGACAGATTCCAAAATGGTGTAGAAATGAGAGATGGATATTGTTGGGGGACAATTTTCCATGGGTCTCTTGTTTCTACACAACTTGAAGGCAGAGGTACTAACTGTTTTTTGTTCAAAATTACTTTTTCAAGAATGTGTGTAGAGAAAACAGCTTTGGAAGATAGAGATGTCTCCCTCCAGGGGGGGAGGGAGGGGAGAAGGTCTGTTCACTGTCCACTATAATAAAATAATAAAGGTAACATTTCCCTTCAGGGCAAATTTCCAGCAAGTTTTTTTACAACCCATTATATAAGATCCTAGTCCCTAAACTCCAGATTCCTCCTCTGTGATACAAGCCTACTATATTGGTAGCATCCAAGCAAGTCTCTCTGTAGCACCTCCTTAGGGGAAACTATATGAACATTTCTTGATGCTCGCTGTGCTATGAATAGTAAAATTATTTGACTTTCACCCAGGAGTTTCATGCCTTCTGCCAACACCTATGGAACACCAAGTCATTAACTTTCAAGTAGTGTGGAATCTCAGACCCCCGACAGTTCTTGACAGTAGTTTCATCTCATACTTTCTAAGGGCTGCATATTTGTATGTACAAAAATTATTTAATCAGCTACTTGTTTTTGGAAAATTAAGGTGTTTCAAATATTCTTCTAATAAAACAATACTTCAGTGACTATCCTTATCCATAGGCCTTTAAATGCATGAGTGCTTTTCTGCAGGACGGACAGTTCTTGTAACAGAAATCTTGTTCTTTTTAAATATGTTCATTTATATGCCAAAATCTGTAATCATTTACATATCTGTCAATACTTTGTGAGAGTACCCCTTTACTTATAGGTGAAAAACACTATGTTGTTTTAGGGGCACCTGGGTGGCTCAGTCATTAAAGCGTCTGCCTTCGGGTCAGATCATGATCCCGGGGTCCTGGGATTGAGCCCCGCATCTGGCTCCCTGCTCAGGGGAAAGCCTGTTTCTCCCTCTCCCACTCCCCCTGCTTGTGTTCCCTCTCTCACTGTGTCTCTCTCTCTCTCTGTCAAATAAATAAATAAAATCTTTAAAAAAAAAGAAAAATACTATGTTGTTTTAATTTTAATTTCTTGATTATTGATGAGAATGATTTCCTTGTCATGTTTATTGACTTTGCATGTCTTCTATAAATATTCTTTTCATGTACATGACAAATTTTCCATCAGGTAGTTTTATTTTTTATTGAATTATAAAAACTCTTAATATATGGACGTTATTTTTTAAAGATTTTTTTATTTGAGCAAGAGAGACAGAGATCGTGAGAGAGAGAACAAGGGGAGAGGAGAGGGAGAAGCAGGTTCCCTGCCAAGCCAGGAGCCCTATGTGGTGCTCAAGCCCAGGAACCTGGAATCATGACCTGAGCCAAAGGCAGACACTTAACCAACTGAACCACCCAGATGCCCCATATATATGGATTTTATTTCCCTCTGTTATACATGATGAAAATATACATTCCAATTATATAATTTGCTATTGAGTTATACTGATGGTGTTTAAGTCATACAGAGATTTTAAAATTCCAATTAGTAAATCTTTTCTTTTATGGTTTATAGACTTTCTGTCTTGTTTCAAAATGCCTTTGTTACTAAATTTATTCTCCACTACACCATCCTGATTTCTTCTAATAATTCTCAATTTTTTTTTAAGATTTTATTTATTTATTTGAGAGAGAGAATGAGACAGAAAGAGCATGAGAGGGTCAGAGGGAGAAGCAGACTCCCCACCGAGCAGGGAGCCCGATGTGGGACTCGATCCCAGGACTCCAGGATCATGACCTGAGCCGAAGGCAGTCGCTTAACCAACTGAGCCACCCAGGCGCCCTCAATTTTTTTAAACCTATCATTTATTGCAACAGACCACAGCCACATTTTCTTTAAATATGTACCATAAGTTAACTTTACAATTATTATATACTCAAAATTATATTATTTCTAATTTGTTAAATACCATCATCTATGTCTCTACTTTCAATTAATATCCCTGTTTATTTAAAGGTAAAAAAAAAAGGTAAAAAAAAAAAGAGGGGAAAAGATGGCAGACGATTAGGGAACCATATTCCAACCGGTCCCTGGAACTGAGCTGGATATCTACCAGACCACTCTGAACACACACAAAATCAGCCTTGGATGTAAGAAGATAGATCTGGATCTCTACAAACAGAATATCACAGGTGGTTGGTTTCGAGGTACAAAGCAGGGACCCGTGATTCTGGGGGCAGATATTGGAGGATAAACGGCAGCAGAAGGGAGCCTGGCCGTGGGGATCCTACACTGCTGGTGAACGATAGCCTCCCCCACTGGGGACAGGGCACAGACTCACAGACCAGTAGCAGCAGGGAAAGGACTTTAGATGGAAACCAGAGCAGTGGGGCTGTGCATGGGAACTGGGGGGGCTGGTGGTTTTAGAAGCACAAAGGGTAGAGTCTTGCCCCCATGCCCAACCTGGAGGCGAGGACTGGGAGTGCTGAGGAGGTGTGCACAATCCAGGACGCTGCAGTTTATAGCAACAAGGACAGAAACAGAGATAGTGTGGCCTAGAGAATTCACTGAAGAACAGACTGTGATCTCTCTGCTCTGAGCCAGATGGTTGGAAATGGTCTCTTCTTCTCTGACTCTTGGAAGAGACATGGAAAGCCACCAGGGAAAGCAGCCAGAGAACAAAAGCCCCCCAAAACCTGTTTTCACTGAGCCCATCCCCTGCCACAGGGGGTAGGGCAACTCTGCCCAAACAGGGTTGCCTGAGACAGTGCGCAGGCTCCTCCCCCAGAAGACAGCCTGGGAAAACAAGAGGCCAAGCAACCCTGAGGTCCCTCGAAAATGGTTGCATCTTGCTGGGGTTGTGGTCAATAATTTGGACTCTATACATTCCCTCAACCATCCCTCAACAGAATGATTAGGAGGAGGAACCCCCAAAATAGAATTCAGAGATTATGACTTATGCCGCAGATTTACAAATGGATGCAGATATAACCAAGATGTCGGCGATGGAATTCAGGCTAGCAATTGTGAAGACAATGGCTAGAATGGAGAAATCAATTAATGGCAACATAGAGTCTCTAAGGGCAGAAATAAAAGGTGAATTGGCAGAACTTAAAAATGCTATCAATGAGATCCAATCCAATCTAGATAATCAAACAGCTAGGGTAACTGAGACAGAAGAGAGAATAAGCGATCTGGAAGACAGTATAATAGATAAAAAAGGGAAAAGAGGAGGCCAGGGAAAAACAACTCAGAATCCATGAAAATAGAATCAGAGAAATAAGTGACATCATGAAATGTTCCAATGTCAGAATTATTGGGATCCCAGAGGGGGTGGAGAGAGAGAGAGGACATGAAGATATATTTGAGCAAATTGTAGCTGAGAACTTCCCTAATCTGGGGAATGAAACAAATATTCATGTCCTAGAGGCAGAGAGGACCCATCCCAAGATCAAGGAAAACAGGACAACACCCCAGCATGTAACAGTAAAACTCACAAATCTTAGAGCCAAGCAAACCATCTTAAGCACAGTTAGGGGGAAGAGATTCCTGAAGTACAGAGATTCCTTAAGTACAGAGGGAGAAACATCAGAATAATGTCAGACCTATCCACAGAGACCTGGCAAGCCAGAAAGGCCTGGCAAGACATATTCAGGGTACTAAACAAGAAGAACATGCAGCCAAGAATACTTTATCTGGCAAGGCTGTCATTTCAAATGGATGGAGAGATTCAGAGCTTCCAAGACTGGCAGAAACAGAAAAAATATGTGACCACTAAGGCGGCCCTGCAAGAAATATTAAGGAGGGTTCCATAAAAGGAGAAAGACCCCAAGAGTGATCTACAACAGACATTTACAGGGACAATCTATAAAAACAAGGTCTTCACAGGCAACATGATGACAACAAATTCATATCTTTCAGTAATCACTCTCAACGTGAATGGCCTAAATGCTGCCATAAAACGGCACAGGGTTGCAGATTGGATAAAAAGACAGGACCCATCCATATGCTGCTGCAAGAGACTCATTTTGAACCTAAAGATACATCCAGACTGAAAGTGAAGGGATGGAAATCCATCACCCATGCCAGTGGACCTCAAAAAAAAGCTGGGGTAGGAATTCTTATATCAGACAAATTAGATTTTAAACTAAAGACTGTAGTTAGAGACAGAGAAGGACACTATATCATTCTTAAAGGGTCTATCCAACAAGAAGATCTAACAATTGTAAATATCTATGCCCCCGACATGGGAGCAGCCATCTACATAAGCCAACTGTTAACAAAAATAGAGTTATATTGATACGTTAATTGTAGGAGACCTCAATACTCCACTCTCAGCAATAGACAGATCATCTAAGCCAAAAATCAACAAAGAAACAAGAGCTTTGAATGACACACTGGACCACATGGACCTCATAAGTATATACAGAACGTTCCACCCTAAAACAACGGAATACTCCTTCTTCTTGAGCGCACATGGAACTTTCTCCAGAACACACCACATACTGGGTCACAAATCAGGTCTCAACCAATACCAAAAGATTGAGATTATTCCCTGCATAGTCTCAGACCATAATGCTTTAAAACTGGAACTCAATCACAAGAAAAAATTTGGCAGAAATTCAAACACTTGGAAGCTAAAGACCAGTCTGCTCCAGAATGTTTGGGTCAACCAGGAAATCAAAGAAGAACTTAAACAATTCATGGAAACCAATGAGAATGAAAACACATCAGTCCAAAACCTATGGAATACTGCAAAGGCAGTCCTGAACGGGAAATACATAACCATCCAAGCCTCACTCAAAAAAAATAGAAAAATCCCGAATTCACCAACTAACTTTACACCTTAAGGAACTAGAGAAAAAGTAAGAAACAATGCCTAAGCCATGCATTAGAAGAGAAATAATTAAGATTAGAGAAGAGATCAATGAATTAGGAACCAGAAACACAGTAGATCAGTTCAACGAAACTAGAAGCGGGTTCTTTGAAAGAATTAATAAGATTGATAAACCACTGCCCAGACTTATTCACAAAAAAAAGAGAAAGTACCCAAATTAATAAAATTATGAATGAAAGAGGAGAGATCATGATTAACACAAAGGAAATAGAAACAATTATTAGAAATTATTATCAACAACTATATGCTAATAAATTGAACAATCTGGATGAAATGGATGCCTTCCTGGAAACCTATAAGCTGCCAAGACTGAACCAGGAAGAAATTGTCAGCCATAGGCCAATAACCACTAACGAGATTGAAGCAGTGATCAAAAAACTCCCAAAAAACAAGAGTCCAGGGCCTGATGGATTCCCTGGAGAATTCTACCAAACATTCAAAGAAATTATACCTATTCTCCTGAAGCTGTTTCAAGAAATAGAAACAGAAGGAAAGCTTTCAGACTCATTCTATGAGGCCAGCATTACCCTAATCCCCAAACCAGGCAAAGACCCCGTCAAAAAGGAGAATTTCAGACCGATATCCCTGATGAATATGGATTCGAAAATCCTCAACAAAATCCTAGCTAATAGGATCCAACAATACGTTAAAAGGATCATCCACCATGACCAAGTGCGATTTGTCCCCGGGATGCAAGGGTGGTTCAACATTCACAAATCAATCAATGTGATAGAACACATTAATAAGAGGAGGGAGAAGAACCATGTGGTTCTCTCAATTGATGCAGAAAAAGCATTTGACAAACTACTGCATCCTTTCCTGATTAAAACTCTTCAGAGTATAGGGATAGAGGGAACATTCCTCAAGTTCTTAAATCCATCTATGAAAAACCCACAGTGAATATCATCCTCAATGGGGAAAGGATGTGAGCTTTTCCCTTAAGATCAGGAACACGACAAGGATGCCCACTCTCACCACTATTGTTCAACATAGTACTAGAAGTCCTAGCAACAGCAATCAGAAAACAGAAAAAAATAAAATGTATTCAAATTGGCAAAGAAGAAGTCAAACTCTCTCTTTTCACAGATGACATGATACTTTATGTGGAAAACCCAAAAGACTTCACCCCCAAATTACTAGAACTCATACAGAAATTCAGTAATGGGGCAGGATTCAAAATCAATGCACAGAATTCAATGCAACTGTAGAAATAGAATTTAGAGAAACAATTCTATTTACAATAGCACCAAAAACCATAAGATACCTCTGAATAAATCTAACCAAAGAGGTAAAGGATCTGTACTCTAGGAAGTACATAACACTCATGAAAGAAATTGAGGAAGGCACAAAAAGATGGAAAAACATTCCATGCCCTTGGATCAGAAGAATAAACATTGTTAAAATGTCTATGCTACCCAGAGCAATCTATACCTTCAATGCCATCCCAATCAAAATTCCAATGACATTTTTCAAAGTGCTGGAACAAATAATCCTAAAATTTGTATGGAATCAGAAAAGACCCCGAATCACCAAGGAAATGTTGAAAAAGAAAAACGTAGTTGGGGGCATCACGTTGCCCGATATCAAGCTATATTACAAAGCAGTGATCACCAAGACAGCATGGTACTGGCACAAAAACAGACATATAGAGCAATGGAACAGAATAGAGGGCCCAGATATAGACCCTCAACTCTATGGTCAAATAATCTTCGACAAAGAAGGAAAAAATATGCAATGGAAAAAAGACAGTCTCTTCAATAAATGGTGCTGGGAAAATTGGACAGCCACAAGCAGTAGAATGAAACTCGACCATTCTCTAAAACACATACACAAAGATAAACTCAAAATGGATGAAAGACCTCAATGTGAGACAGGAATCCATCAAAAACCTAGAGGATTTTGGCAATAAGCATAGGCAATAAGCTCTTTGACATTGGCCACAGCAACTTCTTTCAAGATAGCACTCCAAAGGCTAGTGAAACAAAAGCAAAAATGAACTTTTGGGACTACATGAAGATAAAAACCTTCTGCACAGCAAAGGAAATAGTCAACCAAACAAAGAGGCCACCCACAGAATGGGAGAAGATATTTGCAAATGACACTACAGATAAAGGGCTGGTATCCAAGATCTATAAAGAACTTCTCCAACTCAACACCCAAAAAACAAATAATCAAGTCAAAAAATGGGCAGAATACATGAACAGACACTTCTCTGAAGATGACCTACAAATGGCTACCAGACACATGAAAAAGTGTTCATCATCATTAACCATCTGGGAAATTCTAATCAAAACCACATTGAGATACCACCTTACAGCAGTTAGAATGGAAAAATTGACAAGGCAAGAAATAACAAATGTTGGAGAATTTGTGGAGAAAGGGAAACCCTCTTACACTGTTGGTGGGAATGCAAGTTGGTACAACCACTTTGGAAAACAGTGTGAAGGTGCCTCAAAAAATTAAAAATAGAGCTACCCTATGACCCAGCAATTGCACTACTGGCTATTTACCCCAAAGACACAGATGTAGTGAAAAGAAGGGCCATATGTACCCCAATGTTCATAGCAGCAATGTCTGCAATAGCCAAACTGTGGAAAGAGCCGAGATGCCCTTCAATGGATGAATGGATAAAGAAGATGTGGTCCATATGTACAATGGAATATTACTCAGCCATCAGAAAGGATGAATACCCAACTTTTACATCAACATAGATGGGACTGGAGGAGATTATGCTAAGTGAAATAAGTCAAGCAGAGAAAGTCAATTATCATATGGTTTCACTTATTTGTGGAACATAAGGAATAGCATGGAGGACATTAGGAGAAGGAAGGGAAAAATGAAGGGGGCAAAATTGGAGGAAGAGGTGAATCATGAGAGACTATGAACTCTGAGGAACAAACTGAGGGTTTTAGAGGGCAGCGGGATGGGGGAATGGGTTAGCCTGGTGATGGGTATTAAGGAGGACACGTACTGCATGGAGCACTGGGTGTTATACAAAAACAGTGAATCATGGATCACTATATCAAAAACTAATGATGTATTGTATCGTGACTAACATAACATAATAAAATAAAATTTTAAAAATAAAGATAAAAATATGATATTCTTTATGAATTTATACAACACATTTTCTTTAGGGCAATGGAAATGTGTTTTATCTTTCATAGAGATATACCAAATTTGACCCAGATTCTACTTTGCAACTATTTTTAGGTGAGCATCATATACCCCTTGGAGTTGTACATTTTTGCCCAAGGTCATAAAAAATAAACTTGCATGAGGCTAAAATCCATAGCCCCAGTTTTATTTGTGTCTATATGTATGTGTGTGTTTTCTCCCTATGCCATGTTGTCTCTTAATTGAAGCCAAAAAGGAAAATGTTTATAAAAAAATGTGTGAAATTTACAGAAGAAAGATTTTAATCAAAATTATGTATTTAATATCTCCACTTCCATTACCCAGCTGGAATCTGAATTCTTCCTCATTCTACCGTTTTGGATGAGAACAGCTGCTTATGATGACATAGGCAGTCTTCTCCAGCCTTCTGCTTCAGGCAGCAGTTTATGCCTTTCTCTTTGAAATTATCTAGAACCATTTTAAGCATTTTCCTATTTCCTCTAGGCACATGCAATACCAGTATAGGGATTACAGCATCTGTCCTCAAGATTATGTAAACTTTTTACAATGTTTCTTGATTATTTGAGGACCAGCAAATTAAGAAGTTAAGAAGAGAAATTTATAGCTAGATTAGATCAATATTTAAATAAACAGATGAAAAGTGGTCAATGTTTACAGTGTAGAGGGGAAGAAAAGCACTTGGGGAGCAATAGGGATATTTCACATAAAAGATAGTTCCACATTGAGAAGGGAAATACCAGATATCTAAAGGGTTTAACCTGGTGGATAATAGACACCATAGAGAGAGTATTCCTGTGTTAGGTTGGTCAAGAATGTGATATATTCTGGATTTTCTTTTTTTTTTTTTTTAAGATTTTATTTATTTATTTGACAGAGAGAGACACAGTGAGAGAGGGAACACAAGCAGGGGGAGTGAGAGAGGGAGAAGCAGGCTTCCCCACGGAGCAGGGAGCCCAATGTGGGGCTTGATCCCAGGACCCTGGGATCATGACCTGAGCTGAAGGCAGACGCTTAACGACTGAGCCACCCAAGCACCCCTCTTCTGGATTTTCTTGCTGTACTAATTCCTCCGAGGATATTTTCTGCCCACTTGACCTCATAAGACCCCATTCTAAAGCAGTCTTCTCCTGTTCTCCTAGTCAGCTTGCCATTCTTCCCACCTGTCCCCACTCAGAAGAACCTATTAATACTCTCTATTGCTGATGTTCTTATAATGCATGGAATGGCAGAGATCTCTGAAAGTTTCCTCAAGGAAAATTAATTTGGCCAGAAACAGACAATAAAAAATAAGGAAGGACAGGGACATAATATTAGAAAGAAGATTTTAGTGATGCCAGAGAAGAAAAGTGCAAGTATATCACAGAATATAGAAAGGAATTCCATTCAAAGAATAGAAGAGTAAAAAACCCTCCAAAAACACATGCACATATGCATACACACACACACACACAAACACACACACACACAGAAAAAAAAGGTTACCAAGTTGATGGGAAGAAAAACTAATGTGTCGGGATAGTGGAAATCTAGATTTAATAATTTATTTCTGTATAAGATGTACTTATTCTTAAAAATAATAATATAAATACCCTTGTTAGTAATGTGAAAAGTGTCTGCATACTGTAGGCTTAAGCCACATTATGAAATAGCCATATCATTTGCACTTTCTTATTTCACTTGTAAGTGCTCATTACCCTCAAACTTAGAAGTGTTCTTTGTCTTATATTTTTAAAGATTTATTTATTTATGTTAGAGAGAGCACATGAGCATGAGTGGAGGGGGGGAGAGAGGGCAGAGAAAGAGGGAGAGAAATCCTCAAGCAGACTCCCCACTGAGTGTGAAGCTCCACACAGTTCTTGATATCAAGACACTGAGATCATGACCTGAGCAGATGTTTAACCAACTGAGCCACCCAGGCACCCCTCTTTTTCCTATTCTTATAGGTCCCAGCCCTCATCTGGATACCAGCTATTCTGCATTATGATGCCATGGGATTATGCCCTTCCTCAAGCATTGTACACTTTATAAATTCCTGCTCAGTATTCAAAAGCCAAATTCTCTATGAAAACATCCTTACCCTCCTCTCTTCATAGACAGTGTAATTATTTCCTGGTTCTGAGCTCACTTACAAGTTTTGAGTCTCTATTACTATACCAATAGCACTTTGCTATATTTGTCACCTTCTTTGTCTCTTCCAATAGACTGTGTGCTCTTTTGTGCAGAAGCCATATATGTATGGCAATTCCAAGACCTATGTCTACACGTGACAAAGAGTAGAAAGTCAATAAATGTTTAAAGGAATCATTATCCATTCTTATTACCATTACTTATGGTTTGAGGTTTTTTTTTTTCATTCTTCAGTTTTCTCCCCCAGAAATGTTATAGACTAAGAGCACTGATCTTGTCTAACATGAAAATTGGTGTAGTGTAGTCTGATAAATTGGGCATCTGCTTCTGTGTAGTCTATTTTTGATAAAAGACACTGCATCATTATCTCTCAGAACATCTAAGCCTTCTTCCTCTCTTCTTTCAATTGTACTCTTTTCTTTAACTTCTCATTTCCTGAATCATTAGGTACATTACACCAACTACTTGATCATTAAATGTGTTTTTGTGATGACAAATAATGACACCATTTTTCCTTTTTATTGTATGTTTATATTTCACATTATAGTCCAAGGTTTGAAAAATGAATGCATGTTGTAGAAAGATCTGTTGCAAAAATATTTTAGCTGTGTTGATCTCTCATGTGAATTGCATGAGAAATATCTAATAAGATGTGTTATTAAGTATTTTTACTACATTGAAGAAAATAAAAATATGAAACTACTGCTCTGATTAAGTAGTAAATGAACTGATTTTTATTCTGAAGGCCAAGGAGAGAAAAATACATTTAAGGAATTGCTATCATTATCAACTCTTTCTTACAGTACTGGCTATAGTGAAGTACAGAAAGTTCTGATATACGTATATTTTTGCATGACTACATGTTCATACCTGCTCTCCTGATATTAAAAGTGTATGCAAATACTTAGAAAGACTATGTTTCAAATTCATATATTTCTTGGAAAAAAGAAGGAGTTAAGATGGTGGAATAGTAGGAAGACTTCATTTTTGCCTTGTCCCTTGAACACAGCTAGATAATTATCAAATCATTCTGAACACCCAGCAAATTTATCTGAGGACTGAGAGAACAAACTGAACAACTAGAAAGAGAAAAGAGGCCATATCATGGAAAGTTGGAGGTGCAGTGATGTGACTTGGGGGAGAAAAGAAATGGGTGTTGTGGAGAGTAGGGAGTCCTGATCATGGAGAAAGGAGAGAAAGAAAGAGAGACCGAGAGAGAGATAGGGCAGCACACATGAGATTACACAAGAAAAACATTTCCCCAAAACCACTGATGGGAAAACAAGAGGGGCTGATTATTGCCAAGTTTTTATAAGCAGTGGAATTGAAAGTCTGAAGTTTTAGAAGTCCACACCATTGCCAGGTTCGAGCCTGGCAGGTGTAGTGGTGCTCTTGTGGATAAAGAGGACAGAGGCCCTGGGGGCAGAAAGCATGCTCTGAGGATCCCCTTGGTCACACTGGGAGAAACAGTTCCCTTTCTTGAAGTGCATTTGGGAGAGGCTGCACTGCCTCTCAGGGGACAAAAGGGCCGGCAATCACCATAAAACTGCCCCATTCATTAGCATATGAGCAGAGACACCTGCTGAGGGCAGCTAACCTGGATGCTGGCTTTTTGCTGTGCTTTACCATAGACTTCAATCCCCTGCATATTCTGCAACTGTCTTTCTGGGACAAACCTGTACCAGGCATACCATGGCCAGACCCTCCCCGAGAGAATTAGCTAGGTCTGTGCCATGCCAGGTCCCTAAAATTAGGATATTTGAAACCCAGCCATGTGCCTGAGATAAAACAAAGAGCACTATGCCATCGCCAGGCAGGTGGACAGCATGGAAACAGTGATGGTCGGGATTGGACAGTAGCCTGGGACACGAGAGAGATTACTCGCTCTTCTGTGAGGGTTTCTTGAACAGCAGCAGACATGAACTCCTCTCTTCAGGAAAAAGAGTAGGCCAATATCATTTTTCACCTCTCGCATCAGACAGATGGACTTCAGCGACTGGCACAGTGCACACAGTGGAGTCTTGAGCCACTTACACCAAGTCTTGCCCCCCTGCACTTTGCAGGTGTCTTTTTAATAAGGCAAGTGTGATTGAGAGTCAAAGCAGCAACCTCTCCCACAGAAGACCAGCACAACCTCCCCCACACACCAGGTCTACTGATAATAGACTGCAGCAAAGCTACAGCTCTGTGGGAATAGGACCAGACACAGGCTTTCCTAACACAAAAGACAGAGACCTAGACAAAATACCAAGACAGAGGAATTTATCCCAAAAGAAAGATCAAGAAGAGGTCATGGCCAAGGAGTTAATCAAAATAGATATAAGTAATATGCCTGAACCAGAATTTAAAACAACAATCATAAGGATACCAGCTGGGCTTGAGAAAAGCATAGAAGAAAGCAGAGAGACCCTTATTACAGAGATAAAAGACCTAAAAACTAGTCAGCCTGAAATAAAAAATGCTATAACCAACATGTAAAACTGACTGGATGTAATGACCACAAGGATGGAAGAAACAGAGGAATGAATAAGTGATATAGAAGTTAAAATTATGGAAAATAATGAAGCTGAAAAGAAGAGGGAAAGAAAAATACTAGATCATGAATGTAGACTTAGGGAATTCACCAATTACATGAAGCATAATAACATATGTATCATAGGAGTCCCAGAAGAAGAAAGGGAAAAAGGAGCAGAAGGTTTATTTGAGGAAATTATAGCTGAAGACTTACCTCATCTGAGGAAAGAAACAGACATCCAAATCCAGGAGGCAAAGAGAACTCCCATCAAAATCAACAAAAGCTGGCCAACACCAACACATATCATAGTAAAATGTGCAAAATACAGAAATAAGGAAAGAATCCTGAAAGCGGTAAGGGAAAAGAAATCCCAAACCCACAAGAGGAGACAAATCAGGTTAGCAACAGATCTCTCCACAGAAACTTGGTGGAACAGAAGAGAGGGGCATAATATATTCAACTTGCTGAAAGGCAAAATTCTGCAACCAAGAATATTTTATCTAGGGCGCCTGGGTGGCTCAGTTTGTTAAGCGACTGCCTTCAGCTCAGGTCATGATCCTGGAGTCCCAGGATCGAGTCCCACATCGGGCTCCCTGCTCGGCGGGGAGTCTGCTTCTCCCTCTGACCCTCCCCCCTCTCCTGCTCTCTCTCTCTCATTCTCTCTCTCAAATAAATAAATAAAATCTTTAAAAAAAAAAAAGAATATTTTATCTAGCAAGGCTATCATTCAGAATAGAAGGAGAGATAAAGTGTTTCCCAGATATATAAAAACTAAAGGAGTATGTGACCACTAAATAAGCCCTGGAAGAAATATTAAATGGGACTCTTTGGGGAGAAAAGATCAAAAGTGACAAAGACTAGAAAGGAACAGAGAAAATCTCCAGAAACAATGACTTTACAGGTAATACAATGGCACTAAATTCATATCTATCAATAATCACCAATAAGTAGATGGACTAAATGTTCCAATCAAAAGACATAGGACATCAGAATGCATAAAAAAAAAAAAAGACACATCTATATGCTTCCTACAAGACACTCATTTATACCTAAAGATACCATATATTGAAAGTAAAGGGAATGAGAACCATCTATCATATTAATGGACATCAAAAGAAAGCCAGTGTAGCCATGCTTATATCAGACAAACTAGATTTTAGACCAAAGATCATAATAAGAGATGAAGAAGGGCACTATATCATAATAAAGCATTCTATCCAACAAGGAGATTTAACTATGGTAAATCTTTACGCTCCCAAGTTTATAAATCAATAACAAACATAAAGAAACTCATTGATAATAATGCAATAATAATAAGGGACTTTAACACCCCACTTACATCAATGGAAAGATCATCTAAGCAGAAAATCACAAGGAAGCAATGGTTTTGAATGACACACTGGACCAGATGGGCTTGAGATATATTTGTCACATTTCATCCTAAAGCAGCAGAATACACATTTTTTTCAAGTACACATCCCAGAATAGATCACATACTGGGTCACAAACCAGGCCTCAAAAAGTACAAAAAGATTGAGATCATACCAGGGATATTTTCAGACCACCTCACAATGAAACTTGAGTCAACCATGAGAAAAATTTTAGAAAGACCACAAATACATGGAGGTTAAAGAACAGCCTACTAAAGAATGAATGTGTTAACTAGGAAATTAAAGAAGAAATTAAAAGAAATACATGGAAGCAAATGAAAATGAAAACACGGCAGTCCAGAAGCTTTGGGATGTAGCAATTGCACTGCTAAGAGGAAAATATATTATAGTACAGGCTTCCTCAAGAAGCAAGAAAAATCTCAAACACACAAAATAACCTTACACCTAAAGAAGCTAGAAAAGGAACAGCAAATAAAGCCTAAAACCAGCAGAAGAAGGGGAATAATAAAAAATTAGAACAGAAATAAATGATATAGAAACAAACAAACAAAAAAACAGTAGAACAGACCAATGAAACTAAGAGCTAGTTCTTTGAAAAAATTAATAAAATTGATAAACCCCTGGCCAGACTTATCAGAAAGAAAAGAGAAAAGACCCAAATAAATAAAATCATGAATAAAAGAGGAGAGATCAAGCCAACACAACAGAAATACAGTTATAAGAGAATATTATGAAATATTATATGCCAACAAATTGGGCAATCTGGAAGAAATGGATAAATTCCTACAAACATATAAACTACCAAAACTGAAATAGGAAGAAGTAGAAAATTTGGAAAGACCCATAACCAGCAAAGAAATTGAATCAGCAATCAAAAATCTCCCAACAAACATAAGTCCTTGGGCATATGGCTTCCCAGGAGAATTCTATCAGACACTTATATTTTTTAAAGATTTTATTTATTTATTTGAGAGAGAGAGTAAGAGAAAAAGCATGAGAGGGGGGAGAGTCTGAGGGAGAAGCAGACTCCCTGCTGAGCAGGGAGTCCAATGCGGGACTCAGTCCTGGGACTCTGGGTTCATGACCTGAGCCAAAAGCAGTCACTTAACCAACTGAGCCACCCAGGTGCCCTCTACCAGACATTTAAAGAAGAGTTAAGACCTATTCTTCTCAAACTGTTCCAAAAAATAGAAATGGAAGGAAAACTTCCAAATTCATTCTAAAAAGCCAGCATTACCTTGATTCCAAAATCAAAGACCCTACTAAAAGGGAGAATTACAGGCCAATATCCCTGATAAACATGGATGCAAGTATTCTCAATAAGGTACTAGCAAATCAAATCCAACATTATGTTAAAAGAATTTTTCACCACAATCAAGTGGGATTTATTCGTTGGCTGCAAATGTGGTTCAATATTTGCAAATCAATCAATGTGATACACCACATTAATAAAAGAAAGGAGAAGAACCATATGACCCTCTTAATAGATGCAGAAGAGACATTTGACACAATACAGCATCTATTCTTGATAAAAACCCTCAACAAAGTAGGAATAGAGGGAACATACCTTAACATCATAAAGTCCATATATGAAAGACACACAGGTAGGATCATCCTCAGTAGGGAAAAACTGAGAGCTTTTCCTCTACAGTCATGAACAAGACAGGGATGTTCACTCTCACCATTACTATTTAACATAGTGCTGAAAGTCCTAGCCTCAGCAATCAGACAATAAAAAGGAAATAAAGGCATCCAAGACAGCAAGGAAGAAGTCAAACTTTTACTATTCACAGATGACATGATACTCTAGCAAACCTAAAGGACTCCACCAAAAAATTGCTAAAATTGATAGATTAATTCAACAAAGTCACAGGACATAAAATAAACACAGATAAATCTGTTGCATTTCTACACACCAATCATGAAGAAGCAGAAAGAAAAATCATGGAATTGATGCCATTTACATAGCACCAAAAACCATAGGATATCAAGGAATAAACCTAAGCAAAGAGGTAATAGATTTGTACTCTGAAAACTGTAGAACACTTATGAAAGAAATTGAAGAGGACACAAAGTAATGGAAAGATATTCCATGTTCATGGATTGGAAGAACAAATATTATTAAAATGTCTATAGTACTCAAAGCAGTCTACACATTTAATGCAATTCCTATCAAAATACCACCAGCATTTTTCACAGAGCTAGAAAAAAATTAAAATTTGTATGGAACCACAAAAGATCCCAAAAGCCAAAGCAATCTTGAAAAAGAAAAACAATTCTGAAGGCAATACCAATTCTGGACTTCAAGCTATATTACAAAGCTGTAGTGATAAAGACAGTAGGGTACTGGCACAAAACAGACACATAGATCAGTGGAACAAAAAAGAAAACCTAGAAACGGATCCACAATTATATGGTCAATTAATCTTTGACAAAGCAGGAAAGATAATCCAATGGGAAAAAAGACAGTTTCTTCAACAAATGGTGTTGGGGAAACTGGACAGGAATATGCAGAAAAATGAAACTGGACTGCTTTCTTACACCACATACAAAAATAAGTTCAAAATGTGGGGCGGAGCAAGATGGCGGAGGAGTAGGAGATCTGGATTTCGTCTCCTCTCAGGAATTCAGTTGGATAGGGATCAAACCATTCTGAACACCTACAAACTCAACAGGAGATCGAAGAAAAGAAGAGCAACAACTCTCTCATCAGAAAAGCGACCACATTCTGGAAGGTAGGACGTGTGGAGAAGTGAATCCAAGGCGATATACGGGAAGATAGACGGCGGGGGAGGGGCCTCCGTCGGCCGCTTCTGGCAAGTGATAGAACCACGGAGCACAAAATCGGAACTTTTAAAAGTCTGCTCCGCTGAGGGACGTCACTCTGGTGGCTAAGCGGGGGGTGGAACCCTCCAGGACAGTGTGGTCTCAGGACCCTCGGGGTCACAGAAAGACCGGGGGTGCCTGAGTGTGGCAGAGCTCCCAAGTAACGGAGCAGGGAAGCCGCCTGCAGAGGCGGAGCCCAGGCGCGGGCTCTCAGCTTGGGGTTGCCATAAACCATGATCCGCGGCATAGTCGGGCCACTGCTCCTCCAGCAGGGACCCGACAAGCGGCAGATCCGGGGAGACTCACCTTCCTCCCCCGGGAGGAGC
>NC_058419.1:44802721-44820945 GCF_002201575.2 Neomonachus schauinslandi | reverse complement strand
ACTAAGCCAGCCCTGCAAGAAATATTAAGGGGGGTTCTATAAAAGGAGAAAGACCCCAAGAGTGATCTACAACAGAAATTTACAGGGACAATCTATAAAAACAATGTCTTCACAGGCAACATGATGACAATTAATTCATACCTTTCAATAATCACTCTCAACGTGAATGGCCTAAACGCTCCCATGAAATGGCACAGGGTTGCAGATTGGATAAAAAGACAGGACCCATCCATATGCTGCCTACAAGAGACTCATTTTGAACCTAAAGATACATCCAGACTGAAAGTGAAGGGATGGAGATCCATCTTCCATGCCAGCGGACCTCAAAAGAAAGCTGGGGTAGCAATTCTTATATCAAACAAATTAGATTTTAAACTAAAGTCTGTAATAAGAGACACAGAAGGACACTATATCATTCTTAAAGGGTCTATCCAACAAGAAGATTTAACAATTGTAAATATCTATGCCCCTAACATGGGAGCAACCAGTTACATAAGCCAACTGTTAACCAAAATAAAGAGTCATATAGATAACAATACGTTAATTGTAGGAGACCTCAATACTCCACTCTCAGCAATGGAAAGATCATCTAAGCAGAAAATCAACAAGGAAACAAGAGCTTTGAATGATACACTGGACCAGATGGACCTCATAGATATATACTGAACATTCCACCCTAAAACAATAGAATACTCCTTCTTCTCGAGCACACATGGGACTTTCTCCAGAATAGACCACATACTGCGTCACAAATCAGGTCTCAACTGATACCAAAAGATTGAGATTATTCCCTGCATATTCTCAGACCACAATGCTTTAAAACTGGAACTCAATCACAAGACAAAATTTGGCAGAAATTCAAACACTTGGAAGCTAAAGACAACTCTGCTCAAGAATGTTTGGGTCAACCAGGAAATCAAAGAAGAACTTAAAAAAATCATGGAAATCAATGAGAATGAAAACACATCGGTCCAAAACCTATGAGATACTGCAAAGGCGGTCCTAAGGGGGAAATACATAGCCATCCAAGCCTCACTCAAAAAAATAGAAAAAATCCCGGATTCACCAACTAACTCTACACCTTAAGGAACTAGAGAAAAAGAAACAAATGATGCCTAAGACACACATTAGAAGAGAAATAATTAAAATTAGAGCAGAGATCAATGAATTAGAAACCAGAAACACAGTAGATCAGATCAACGAAACTAGAAGCTGGTTCTTTGAAAGAATTAATAAGATCGATAAACCACTGGCCATATTTATCTGAAAGAAAAGAGTAAGGATCCAAATTAATAAAATGATGAGTGAAAGGGGAGAGATCACGACTAACACCAAGGAAATAGAAACAATTATGAGAAATTGTTATCAACAAATATATGTCAATAAACTGAGCAATCTGGATGAAATGGAGGCTTTCCTGGAAACCTATAAGCTGCCAAGACTGAAACAGGAAGACATTGACAACCTGAATAGGCCAATAACCAGTAACGAGATTGAAGCAGTGATCCAAAACCTCCCCCCAAAAAAAGAGTCCATGTCCTTATGGATTCCCTGGGAATTCTACCAAACATTGAAAGAAGAAATAAAACCTATTCTACAGAAGCTGTTTCAAAAAATAGAAACAGAAGGAAAACTTCCAAACTCATTCTATGAGGCCAGAAGTACCTTGATCCCCAAACCATGCAAAGACCCCATCAAAAAGGAGAATTTCAGACCGATATCTGATTATGGATTCCAAAATCCTCAACAAAATCCTAGCTAATAGGATCCAACAATACATTAAAAGGATCATCCACCACGACCAAGTGGGATTGATCCCTGGCACGCAAGGGTAGTTCAACATTCGCAAATCAATCAATATGATAGAACACATTAATAAGAAGAGGGTGAGAACCATATGGTCCTCTCAATTGAGGCAGAAAAAGCATTTGATAAAATACAACATCCTTTCCTGATTACAACTCTTCAGAGTATAGGGATAGAGGAAACATTCCTCACGTTCATAAAATCCATCTATGAAAAACCCACAGCGAATATCATCCTCAATGGGTAAAAGCTGAGAGCCTTTCCCTTAAGATCAGGAACACATCAAGGATGCCCACTCTCACCACTGTTGTTCAACATAGTACTAGAAGTCCTAGCAAAAACAATCAGACAACAAAAAGAAATAAAAGGTATTCAAATTGGCAAGGAAGAAGTCAAACTCTCTCTTTTCGCAGATGAGATGATACTTTATGTGGAAAACCCAAAAGACTCCACCCCCAAATTACTAGAACTCATCCAGCAATTCAGTAATGTGGCAGGATACAAAATCAATGCACAGAAATCAGTTGCTTTCTTATACACTAACAACGCAACCGTAGAAAGAGAAATTAGAGAAACGATTCCATTTACAAGAGCACCAAAAACCATAAGATACCTCGGAATAAACCTAACCAAAGAGGGAAAGAATCTATACTCTAGGAACTACAGAACACTCATGAAAGAAATTGAAGAAGACACAAAAAGATGGAAAAATATTCCATGCTCATGGATCGGAAGAATAAACATTGTTAAAATGTCTATGCTACCCAGAGCAATCTATACCTTCAATGCTTCCCAATCAAAATGCCAATGACATTTTTCAAAGTGCTGGAACAAACAATCCTAAAATTTGTATGGAATCAGAAAAGACCCCGAATCGCCAAGGAAATGTTGAAAAAGAAAAACAAGGCTGGGAGCATCACATTGCCCGATTTCAAGCTATATTACAAAGCTGTGATCACCAAGACAGCATGGTACTGGCACAAAAACAGACATATAGACCAATGGAACAGAATAGAGAACCCAGATATGGACCCTCAACTCTATGGTCAAATAATCTTTGACAAAGCAGGAAAAAACATGCAATGGAAAAGACAGTCTCTTCAATAAATGGTGCTGGGAAAATTGGACATCCACATGCAGAAGAATGAAACTCGACCATTCTCTAACACCACACACATAGATAAACTCAAAATGGATGAAAGACCTCAATATGAGACAGGAATCCATCAAAATCCTAGAGGAGAACATAGGCAGTAACCTCTCTGACATCACCCACAGCAACTTCATTCAAGATACATCTCCAAAAGCTAGTGAAACAAAAGCAAAAATGAACTATTGGGACTTCATCAAGATAAAAATCTTGGGGCGCCTGGGTGGCTCAGTCGGTTAAGCGACTGCCTCGGCTCAGGTCATGATCCTGGAGTCCCGGGATCGAGTCCCGCATCGGGTTCCCTGCTCAGCAGGGAGTCTGCTTCTCCCTCTCCCGCTCCCCCCTCTTGTGCTCTTTCTCTCTCTCACTCTCTCTCTGAAATAAATAAATAAATCTTTAAAAAAAAAAAAAGATAAAAATCTTTTGCACAGCAGAGGAAACAGTCAACCAAACAAAGAGGCAACCCACAGAATGGGAGAAGATATTTGCAAATGACACTACAGATAAAGGGCTGGTATCCAAGATCTATAAAGAACTTCTCAAACTCAACACCGAAAAAACAAATAATCAAGTTAAAAAATGGGCAGAAGAGATGAACAGACACTTCTCTGAAGAAGACATACAAATGGCTAACAGACACATGAAAAAATGTTCATCATCATTAGCCATCAGGGAAATTCTAATCAAATCCACATTGAGATACCACCTTACACCAGTTAGAATGGCAAAAATGGACAGGGAAAGAAACAACAAATGTTGGAGAGGTTGTGGAGAAAGGAGAATTCTCTTGCACTGTTGGTGGGAATGCAAGTTGGTACAGCCACTTTGGAAAGCAGTGTGGAGGTTCCTAAAAAAATTAAAATTAGAGCTACCCTATGACCCAGCAATTGCACTCCTGGGTATTTACCCCAAAGACACAGATGTAGTGAAAAGAAGGGCCATACATACCCAAATGTTCATAGCAGCAATGTCTTCAATAGCCAAACTGTGGAAAGAGCCAAGATGCCCTTCAACAGATGAATGGATATAGAAGATGTGGTCCATATATACGATGGAATATTACTCAGCCATCAGAATGGATAAATACCCAACTTTTACATCAACATGGATGGGACTGGAGGAGATTATGCTAAGTGAATTAAGTCAATTATCATATGGTTTCACTTATTTGTGGAACATAAGGAATAGCATGGAGGACATTAAGAGAAGGAAGGGAAAAATAACGGGCGAGGGAATTGGAGGGACAGATGAACCATGAGAGACTATGGACTCTGAGAAACAAACAGGGTTTTAGAGGGGAGGCGGATGGGGGGATTGGTTAGCCCAGTGATGGGTATTAAGGAGGGCACGTACTGCATGGAGCACTGGGTGTTATACAGAAAGAATGGATCGTGGATCACTACATCAAAAACTAATGATGTATTTTATGGTGACTAACATAACATAATAAAATTAAAAATATATATATATACAAAAAAGTGATAATAACTTACTTTTTAAAATCATTTTATTTTTTTATTTCATCATGATAAGTGTACTCTTTAATCTCCATCCACAGTTTCCCCCATCCCCCCACCCATCTCTGCTCTGGTAACCATCAGTTTGTTCTCTATAGTTAGGAATCTATTTCTTGGTTTGTCTCTCTCACTCTTTTTTTTTTTTTTCTTTGCTAATTTGTTTTGTTTTTTTAAATTCCACATGAGTGAAATCTTATGGTATTTGCCTTTCTCTGACTGACTTATTTGGCTTAACATTATACTCTCATGTTGTTGCAGATGGCAAGATTTCATTCTTTTTTTAAGGCTGAATCATACTCCATTGTGCATATATATGACTTCTTTATTCAATCATGCACTGATGGACACTGGGTTGTTTCCGTATCTTGGATATTGTAAATAATGCTGCAATAAACATTGGAATGCATGCATCACCTTGATTTGGTGTTTTTGTATTCTTTGGGCAAATACCTAGTAGTGTGATTCCTGGATACTAGGGTAGTTATATATATATATATTTAGAGGAACCACCATACTGTTTTCTAGAGTGGCTGCATGAGCTTGCATTCCTACCAACAGTGCAATACAGTTCCTTTTTCTCCATATCCTCACCGACACTTGATTTTGTCTTTTTTATTTTAGCTGTCCTTACAGGTGTGAGGTGATATCTCATTGAAGTTTTGATTTGCATTTCCCTGATGATGAGTGATGTTAGCATCTTTTCATGTGTCTGTTGACCATGTGGATGTTTTCTTTGGAGAAATATCTGTTCATGTTTTCTGCCCAGGTTTAATTGAATTCTTTGTTTTTTGGGTATTGAGCTGTATCAGTTCTTTATATATTTGGGATACTAACCCTGTATTGGATATGTCATTTGCAAATATCTTCTCCTTTTCTGAAGTTTGCCTTCTAGTTTTGTTGATTGTTTCCTTAACTGTGCAGAAATTTTTAATTTTGATGTAGTCCCAAGAGTTTATTTTTGCTTTTATTTCCCTTGCCTCAGGAGATATATCTAGAAAAATGTTGCTATGGTCGATTTTAAAGGAATTACTGCCTGTGTATTCTCTTCAAGGATTTTTATGGTTTCAGGATGCACATTTAAGTCTTTAATCCATTTTGACTTTATTTTAGTGTATGGTGAAAGAAAGTGGCCCACTTTCATTCTTTTGTATGTGACTGTCGAGTTTTCCCAACACCATTTGTTGTAGAGACTGTCTTTTTCCCATCGTCTATTCATTCCTTCTTGTAGAAGATTGACCATATAATTGAGGGCTTATTTTTGGATTTTCTGTTCTATTTCATTGATCTATGTGTCTATTTTTATGCCATTACCATCTGTTTTATTACTACCACTTTGTAATATAACTTGAAGTCTGGACTTGTGATGCCTCCAGTTTTGTTTTTCTTTTTCAAGATTGATTTGGCTCTTCAGGATCTTTTGTGGTTCCATACAAATGTTAATATTTTTTGTTCTCCTTCTGTGGAAAATGCTATTGATATGTTTTTTTATTTTTTTATTTAAATTCAATTTATTAACATATAGTGTATTACTAGTTTCAGAGGTAGAGTTTAGTGATTCATCAGTCTTATATACCACCCAGTGCTCATTACATCACATACTCTCCTTAATGTCCATCACCCAGTTGCCCATCACCTCATGACCCTCCCCTCCAGTCACACACAGTTTGTTTCCAATGATTGAGAGTCTCTTATGGTTTCTCTCCCTCTCTGATTTCATCTTGTTTTATTTTTCCCTCCCTTCCTCTATGATCCTCTGTTTTGTTACTTAAATTCCACATGAGTGAGATCATATGATAATTGTCTTTCTCTGATTGACATATTTCGCTTAGCATAATACATTCTAGTTCCATCCACATCATTGCAAATGGCAAGATTTAATTCTTTTTGATGGGTGAGTAATATTCCATTACACACACACACACACATCTTCTTTATCCATTCACCTGTCAATGGATATCTGGCTCTTTTCATAGTTTGGTTATTGTGGACATTGCTGCTGTAAACATTGGGGTGCAGGTACCTCTTCAGGTCACTACATTTGTACCTTTGGGCTAAATACTTAGTAGTGCAATTGCTGGGTTGTAGGTAGCTCTATTTTCAACTTTTTGAGGAACCTCCATGCTGTTTTCCAGAGTGGCTACACCAGCTTGCATTCCCACCAACAGTGTAATCTCTGCATCCTCGCCAACATCTGTCATTTCCTGACTTGTTAATTTTAGCCATTCTGACAAAAATAAGGTGGTAGCTCACTGAGGTTTCTATTTGTATTTCACTGATGCCTGGTGATGTTGAATATTTTTTCATGTGTCTGTTAGCCATATGGATGCCTTCTTTGAAGAAATGTATGTTCATGACTTCTGCCCATTTCTTGACTGGATTATTTGTTTTTCGGTGTTGAGCTTGATAAGTTCTTTATAGATTTTGGATAATAGCCCTTTATCTGATAAGATATTTGCAAATATCTTCTCCCATTCTGTTGGTTGACTCTTGGGTTTGTCAATTGCTACCTTTGCCAGGCAAAAGCTCTTTATCTTGATGAAGTCCCAATAGTTCTTTTTGCCTTTATATCTCTCAACTTTGGAGACATGTACAGCAAGAAGTTGCTGTAACAGAGGTCACAGAGGTTGCTGCTTGTGTTCATCTCTAGGATTTTGATGGATTCCTGCCTCACATATAGGTCTTTCATCCATTTTAAGTCTATTTTTGTGTGTGGTGTAAGGAAATGGTCCAGTTTCATTTTTCATGAGGGCTGTCTAATTTTCCCAACACCATTTGCTGAAAAGACTGTGTATTTTCCATGGGATATTCTTTACTGATTTGTCAAAGATTAGTTGACCATAGAGTTGAGGGTCCATTTCTGGGTTCTTTATTCTGTTCCATTGATCTATGTGTCTGTTTTTGTGCTAATACCATGCTGTCTTGATGATTGCAGCTTTGTAATAGAGTTTGAGGTCCAGACATGTGATAACTCAAGCTTTAGTTTTCTTTTTCAACATTCCCCTGGATATTTGGGGTCTTTTCTGCTTCCATACAAATTTTAGGATTGTTCTAGCTCTGTGAAAAATGTTGATGGTATTTTGATAAGGATTGCACTGAATATGTAGATTGCTTTGGGTAGCACAGACATTTTAAGAGTATTTTTTCTTCCAATACATGAGCATGGGATGTTTTTCCATCTCTTTGTGTCTTCCTCAATTTTTTTATAAGAATTCTATAGTTTTCAGAGTACAGATCTTTTACCTCTTTAGTTAGGTTTATCCCTAGGTATCTTATGAGTTTTTGGTTCAGTTGTAAATGAGATCGATTCCTTAATTTATCTTTGTTCTGCCTCATTGTTAGTGTATAGAAATGCAACTGATTTGTGTGCACTAATTTTATGTCCTGGCATGTTGCTGAATTCCTGTATGAGTACTAGCGATTTTGGGGTGGAGTCTTTTGGGTTTTCCACATAGAGTATCATGTCATCTGTGAAGAGTGAGAGTTTGAATTCTTTGCCAATTTGGATGCCTTTTTGTTGTTGTCTGATTGCTGAGGCTAAGACTTCCAATATGGTATTGAACAACAGTGGTAAGAATGGACATTCCTGACCTTGGAGGAAAAGCTCTCAATTTTTCCCTGTTGAGAATGATACTGGCTGTGACCTTTTATTATATGGCTTTTATGATATTGAGGTATATTCCCCCAATCACTACACTGTGAAGAGTTTTATTCAAGAAAGGATGCTGTACTTTTTCAAATGTTTTTTTCTGAATCTTTTGAGATGATCATATGGTTCTTGTCTTTTCTTTCACTAATGTAGTCTATAACATTGATTGATTTGTCAATGTTGAACCACACTTGCATTCTAGGAATAAATCCCACTTCATCATCGTGAGCAATCCTTTTAATGTACTGTTGGATCCTATTGCCTAGGATCTTGTGAAGTATTTTGGCATCCATGTTCATCAGAGATATTGGTCTGTAATTCTACTTTTTGTTGGGGCCTTTGTCTGGCTTTGGGATCAAGGTAATGCTGGCCTCATAGAAGGAGTTTGGAAAAGTTCCTTCCATTTATATTTTTTGAAACAGCTTCAGAAGAATAGGTAATAATTCTTAAAATGTTTGGTAGAATTCCCCTGGGAAGTCATCTGGCCCTGGAATCTTGTTTTTGGGAAATTTTTGATTATTGCTTCAATTTCCTTGCTTGTTATGGGTCTGTTCAGATTTTCTATTTCTTCCTGTTTCAGTTTTGGTAGTATATAAGTCTCTAGGAATGCATCCATTTATTCCAGATTGCTTAATTTGTTGGCATATAGTTGCTCATCATATGTTCTTGTAATTGTTTGTATTTCTTTGGTGTTGGTTGTGACCTCCCCTCCTTCCTTCATGATTTTACTTATTTGGGTCCTTTCTCTTTTCTTTTTTTTTATTTTTAAAGTTTTGAAGTTTTTGTTTTTGTTTTTGTTTTTTTAAGATTTTATTTATTTATTTGCGAGAGAGAGAATGAGAGACAGAGAGCACGAGAGGGAGGAGAGTCAGAGGGAGAAGCAGACTCCCATTCTTGTTTCTTGAAAAAGGCAGGTATTGCTATATACTTCCCTCTTAGGACTGTCTTTCTTGAATCCCAAATGTTTTGAACAGTTGTGTTGTCATTTTCATTTGTTTCCATGAATGTTTATAGTTCTTCTTAATTTCCTGATTTACCCATGCATTGTTTGGTGAGATGCTCTTTAACCTCCACGTATTTGAGTCCTTTCCAAAATTCCTATTGTGATTGAGTTCATGTTTCAAAGCATTGTGGCCTGAAAATATGCAGGGAATGTTCCAGATCTTTTGGTACTGGTTGAGACCTGATTTGTGACCCAGTATGTGATCTGTTCTGGAGAATGTCCCATGTGCACCCGAGAAGAATGTGTATTCTGTTGGTTTAGGATGGAATGCTCTGAATATATCTGTGAAGGCCATCTGGTCCAGTGTGTCATTCAAAGTCCTTGTTTCCTTGTTGATCATCTGCTTAGATGATCTGTCCACTGCTTTGAGTGGTGTGTTAAAGTCCCCTACTATTATTGTACTATTATCATTGTGTTTCATTAATTTTTTTTAAAGATTTTATTTATTTTTTAGAGAGCGAGCGAGAGAGAAACAGTATGAGAGGGGAGAGGGTCAGAGGGAGAAGCAGGCTCCCTGCTGAGCAGGGAGCCCGATGTGGGGCTCGATCCCAGAACCCTGGGATCATGACCTGAGCCGAAGGCAGATGCTTAACCATCTGAGCCACCCAGGCGCCCCTGTGTTTCATTAATTTTGCTATTAATTATTTTATAAAATTGGCTGCTCCCATATTAAGGGGAAAATATTTACAATTGTTAGATCTTCTTGTTGGATAGACAATTTAATTATGATGTAGTGTCCTTTTTCATCTCTTAGGACAGTCTTTGGTTTAAAATCTAATTTGTCTGATATATGGATTGCTATCCCAGCTTTCTTTTGATATCCATTAGCATGATAAATAATTTTTCACTCCCTGACTTTCAATCTGGAGGTGTCTTTGGGTCTAAAATGAATCTCTAGAGGACAGCATATGGATGTGTCTTACTTTTTTCAATCCATTGTGATACCCTGTGTCTTTTGATTGGGGCATTTAGCCCATTGACATCAGAGTAACTATTAAAAGATATGAATTTAATGCCACTGCATTACCTGTAAAGTCACTCTTTCTGTATATTGTCCATGTTCCTTTATGGTGTATGTTACTTTTGAGCTCTCTATTCGCTTAAAGGATCCCCTTTAATGTTTCTTGCAGGGTTGATTTAGTGATCATATATTCTTTTAGTTTCTGTTTGTCCTGGAATCTTATCTTTCCTTCTATTTTTTTTAGATTATCTTTTTTATTTTTATTTATTTGAGACAGAGAATGAGAGAGAGAGCACATGAGAGGGGGGAGGGTCGGAGGGAGAAGCAGGTTCCTTGCTGAGCAGGGAGCCCGATGCAGGACTTGATCCAGGGACTCCAGGATCATGACCTGAGCCGAAGGCAGTCGCTTAACCAACTGAGCCACCCAGGCTCCCTCTTTCCTTCTATTTTGAATGACAGACTTGCTGGATGAAGTATTCTTGGCTGCATAATTTTTTTCAATTTGCACACTGAATATGTCATGTCAGTCCTTTCTGCCCAGCCAGATATAGCCGGTTAGGTCTCCTGCCAGACTAATGTTTCTATCTTTGTAGATTGAGGACATTTGTCCTGAGCTGCTTTCAGGATTTCTACCACTGTAGGTTGAGGACCTCTTTTATTGAATTGCTTTCAGGATTTTCTCATGTTTCTGAGATTTGCAAGCTTCACTATAATCTGTCTAGGTGTTGAACTATTTTTCTTGATTTTGAGGGGAGTTCTCTGTGACTCCTGGACTTGAATGCCTATTTCCATCCCCAGATTAGGGAAATTCTAAACCATAATTTGTTCCAATATACTTTCCACCCTTCTCTTTCTCATTCTTCTTCCTCTGGGATCCCAGTTATCCTAATCTTGTTTCACTTTATGGTATCATTTATGTCTCAAAATCTCACCCCATGATCCATTAGTTGTACATCTCTCGTTTTCTCAACTTGTTTATTCTTCATCATTTTGTCTTCCATATCACTAATTTTCTGTTCTGCCTCATATATACTAGCAGTTAGAGCCTCCATTTTGATTGATTAATAACCTTATTTTTATTATTATGTTCAATTAGCCTATATATAGTACATCATTAGTTTTTGATGTAGTGTTCAATGATTAATTAGTTGCATATAACACAAAGTGCTCATCACAGTACATACCCTCCTTAATACCCATCATGTGGTTGCACCATCCAACCACCCCTCTCCCTTCTGTAACCTTAAGTTTGTTTCCCAGAGTCCAGAGTCTCTCATGGTTTATCTCACACTCTGATTTCTTCCCATTCAGTTTTCCTTCATGTCCCCTGTCGTCCTCCATGTTATTCCTTATGTTCCACATATGAGTGAAGCCATATGATAATTGTCTTTCTCAGATTGATTTATTTCACTTAGCATAATCCCCTCCAGTTCAATCCATGTCAGTTCAAATGGTGGGTATTCATTCTTTCTGATGGCTGAGTAATATTCCATTGTATATACAAACCATATCTTCTTTATCCTTTCATGAATCTCAGTTCTTTCCACAGTTTGACTAGTGTGGATCTTGCTGCTATGAACTTTGGGATGCATGTGCCCCTTCTTTTCACGACATCTGTATCTTGGGGTAAATACCCAGTAGTGCAAAGGCTGGGTCATAGAATAGCTCTATTTTTAACATCTTGAGGAACCTCTATACTGTTTTCTAGAGTGGCTGTACAAGTTTGCATTCCCACCAACAGTGTAAGAGGGTTCCCCTTTCTCCACATCCTCTCCAACATTTGCTGTTTCTTGTTTTGTTAAGTTTTGCCTTTATAACTGGTGTAAGGTGGCATGTCATTGTGGTTTTGATTTGTATTTCCCTGATGCCCGGTGATGTTGAGCATTTTTTCATGTGTCTGTTGGCCATTTGTATGTCTTCTTTGGAGAAATGTTGGTTCATGTCTTCTGCCCATTTCTTGACTTGATTATTTGTTTTTTGGGTATTGAGTTTGATAAGTTCCTTATAGATCTTGAATACCAGCCCTTTATCAGTAATGTCATTTGCAACTATCTTCTCCCATTCCGTGGGTTGTCACTTAGTTTTGTTGACTGTTTCCTCTGCTGTTCAAAAGCTTTTTATCTTGATGAAGTCCAAAAAGTTCATTTTTGTTTTTGTTTCCCTTACCTTTAGAGACATGTCTTGAAAGAAGTTGCTGTGGCCGATGTTGAAGAGGTTACTGCCTATATTCTCCTCAAGGATTTTGATGGATTCCTGTCTCACATTGAGATCTTTCATCATTTTGAATTTATCTTTGTGTATGGTGTAAGAGTATGGTACAGTTTCATTCTTCTGCATGTGGCTGTCCAATTTTGACTGTTTTTATTTTTTCCATTGGATATTCTTTCCTTCTTTGTCAAAAATTAGCTGACCATAGAGGTGAGGGTCCATTTCTAGAGTCTCTATTCTGTTTCATTGGTCTATGTGTCTGTTTTTGTGCCCATACCATGCTATCTTGATGATCACAACTTTGTAATATTGCTTGGAGTCAGGCATTGTGATGCCCCCAGGTTTGGATTTCTTTCTCAACATTCCCTTGGTGATTCAGGGTCTTTTCTGGCTCCATACAAATTTTAGGATTGTTTGTTCCAGCTCTGTGAAAAATGTCAATGGTATTTTGGTAGGGATTGCATTGAAAGTGTAGATTGCTCTGGGCAGTATGGACATTTCACAATCTTCCAATCCATGAGCATGGAATGTTTTTCCATCTCTTTATGTCTTCCTCAATTTCTTTCATAAATGTTCTGTAGTTCCTAGAATATAGATCCTTTACCTCTTTGGTTAGGTTTATTCCTAGGTATCTTATGTTTTTTGGTGCTATTGTAAATGGAATCATTTCTCTAATTTCTCTTTCTACAGTTATATTTTTAGTGTAAAGAAAAGCAACTGATTTTTGTGCATTGATTTTGTATCCTGCCACATTACTGAATTGCTGTATAATTTCTAGTAATTTGGCGGTGGAGTCTTTTGGGCTTTCCACATAACGTATCATGTCATCTATGAAGAAAGAGAGTTTGACTTCTTTGCCAATTTGAATATCTTTATTTCTTTTTGTTGTCTGATTGCTGTTGCTAGGACTTCTAGTAATATGTTGGACAATAGTGATGAGAGTGTGCATTCTTGTCGTGTTCCTGACCCTAAGGGAATAGCAGCTTTTCCCCATTGACAATGATACTCACTGTGGGCTTTTCATAGATGGCTTTTATGATATTGAGTTATGTTCCCTCTATCCCTATACTTTGAAGAGTTTTAATCAGGAAAGTTGCTGTATTTTGTCAAATGCTTTTTCTGCATCAATTGAGAGGACCCTATGGTTCTTCTCTTTTCTTTTATTAATGAGCTCTATCACACTGATTTCCAAATGTTGAACCACTCTTGCATCCCAGGAATCAATACCACCTTTCCATGGTGAATAATCCTTTTAATATACTGTGGATCCTATTGGCTAAGAACTTGTTGAGTATTTTTGCATCCATGTTCATCAGAGATATTGGTCTGTAATTCTCCTTTTTGATGGGGTCTTTCTCTGTTTGGGGGATCATGTATTGCTGGTTTCATAGAGCGAGGTGGAAGTTTTCCTTACATTTCTATTTTTTGAAACAGCTTCAGTAGAATAGGTATGATTTTTTCTTTATATGTTTGGTAGAATTCCCCTAGAAGCCATCTGACCCTGGATTCTTGTTTTTTGGGGGGTTTCAGATTACTGTTTCAATTTCCTTGCTGGTTACTTGTCTGTTCAGATTGTCTATTTCTTCCTGTTTCAGTCTTGGTATTTTATAAGCTTACAGGAATACATCCATTTCTTCCAGATTGCTTAATTTGTTGGCATATTGTTGCTGGTATTAGTTTCTAACCTTTGTTTCTATTTCCTTGGTATTAGTCATGATCTCTCCCCTTTTATTCATGATTTTATTAATTTGGGTCCTTTCCCTTTTCTTTTGGATAAATCTGGCTAAGGGTTTATCTATCTTATCAATTCTTTCAAAGAATCCGCTTCTAGTTTCATTGATCTGTTCTACTGTTTTTCTGGTTTCTATTTCATTTATATCTGCTCCAATCTTCATTATTTCTCTTCTCCTGCTTAGTTTAGACTTTATTTCCTATTCTTTCTCCAGCTCCTTTAGGTGTAAGGTTAACTTGTGCATTTGTGATTTTTCTAATTTTTTGAGAGAGGCTTGGATGGCTATGTACTTCCCTCTAAGGACTGCCTTTGCAGTATTGCATAGGTTTTAGACTGATGTGTTTTCATTCTCATTAGTTTCAATGAATTCTTCAAGGTGATCTTAATTTCCTGGTTGACCCATTCATTCTTTAGTAGGATGCTATTTAGCTTCCAAATGTTTGAGTTCCTTCAAAATTTCTTCATGTGCTTGAGTTCTAGTTTCAAAGCATTGTGGTCTGAAAATATGCAGGGAATAATCTCTATCTTTTGATACTTGCTGAGACCTGATTTGTGACCCAGTATGGGATCTATTCTGGAGAAAGTTTCATGTGCACTCGAGAAGAATGAATATTCTGTTGTTTTAGGATGGAATGTTCTGTATATATCTACAAAGTCCATCTGGCCCATTGTGTCCTTCAAAGCTCTTGTTTCTTTGTTGATCTTCTGCTTAGATGATCTGTCTATTGCTGTGAGTAGAGTGTTGAAGTCTCCTACTCTTAATGTATTATCAATATGTTTCTTTTTTTTTTATTCTTATGTTATTCCCATACATTACATCATTAGTTTTAGATGAAGTGTTCCATGATTCCTTGTTTGTGCATAACACCCAGTGCTCCATGCAGAATGTGCCCTCCTCAATACCCACCACCAGGCTAACTCATCCTCCCACCCCCCTCCCCTCTAGAACCCTGTTTGTTTTTCAGAGTCCATCTTCTCTCATGGTTCGTCTACCCCTCTGATTTCCCCCGCTTCATTCTTCCCCTCCCGCTACCTTCTTCTTCTTTTTTTTTTTTTCTTCACATATATTTCATTATTTGTTTCAGAGGTACAGATCTGAGATTCAACAGTCTTACACAATTCATAGCGCTTACCAGAGCACATACCCTCCCCAGTGTCTATCACCCAGTCACCCCATCCTTCCCACCCCACCCCCCACTAGAGCAACCCTCAGTTTGTTTCCTGAGATTAAGAATTCCTCATATCAGTGAGATCATATGATAAATGTCTTTCTCTGTTTGACTTATTTCACTTAACATAATACCCTCCAGTTCCATCCACGTCGTTGCAAATGGCAAGATCTCATTCCTTTTGATGGCTGCATAATATTCCATTGTATATATATACCACTTCTTCTTTATCCATTCATCTGTTGATGGACATCTTGGCTCTTTCCACAGTTTGGCTATGGTGGACATTGCTGCTATAAACATCGGGGTGCATGTACCCCTTCGGATCCCTACTTTTGTATCTTTGGGGTAAATACCCAGTAGTGCAATTGCTGGATCATATGGTAGCTCTATTTTCAACTTTTTGAGGAACCTCGATACAGTTTTCCAGAGTGGCTGCACCAGCTTGCATTCCCACCAACAGTGTAGGAGGGTTCCCCTTTCTCCGCATCCCCGCCAACATCTGTCATTTCCTGACTTGTTAATTTTAGCCATTCTGACTGGTGTGAGGTGGTATCTCATTGAGGTTTTGATTTGGATTTCCCTGATGCCGAGCGATATTGAGCACTTTTTCATGTGTCTGTTGGCCATTTGGATGTCTTCTTTGGAAAAATGTCTGTTCATGTCTTCTGCCCATTTCTTGATTGGATTCTTTGCTCTTTGGGTGTTGAGTTTGATGAGTTCTTTATAGATTTTGGATACTAGCCCTTTATCTGATATGTCATTTGCAAATATCTTCTCCCATTCTGTCGGTTGTCTTTTGGTTTTGTTGACTGCTTCCTTTGCTTTGCAAAAGCTTTTTATCTTGATGAAGTCCCAATAGTTCATTTTTGCCCTTGCTTCCCTTGCCTTTGGCGATGTTTCTAGGAAGAAGTTGCTTCGGCTGAGGTCAAAGAGGTTGCTGCCTGTGTTCTCCTTTAGGATTTTGATGGACTCGTGTCTCACATTGAG
This sequence comes from Neomonachus schauinslandi, assembly GCF_002201575.2. NCBI lineage: Eukaryota > Metazoa > Chordata > Mammalia > Carnivora > Phocidae > Neomonachus > Neomonachus schauinslandi. The sequence goes on along the minus strand of NC_058419.1, from coordinate 44,804,763 downwards.
GTCTTTCAACCATTTGGAGTCTATTTTTGTGTGTGGTGTAAGGAAATGGTCCAGTTTCATTCTTCTGCATGTGGCTATCCAATTTTCCCAACACCATTTGTTGAAGAGACTGTCTTTGTTCCATTGGACATTCTTTCCTGCTTTGTCAAAGATGAGTTGACCATAGTGTTGAGGGTCCATTTCTGGGCTCTCTATTCTGTTCCATTGATCTATGTGTCTGTTTTTGTGCCAGTACCATGCTGTATTAATGATGACAGCTTTGTAATAGAGCTTGAAGTCCGGAATTGTGATGCTGCTGGCTTTGCTTTTCTTTTTCAACATTCCTCTGGCTATGCGGGGTCTTTTCTGGTTCCATACAAATTTTAGGATTATTTGTTCCATTTCCTTGAAAAAAGTGGATGGTATTTGGATGGGCATTGCATTGAATGTGTAGATTGCTCTAGGTAGCATTGACATCTTCACAATATTTGTTCTTCCAATCCATGAGCACGGAACGTTTTTCCATTTCTTTGTGTCTTCCTCCATTTCTATCATGAGTATTTTATAGTTTTCTGAGTACAGATCCTTTGTCTCTTTGGTTAGATTTATTCCTAGGTATCTTATGGTTTTGGGCGCAATTGTAAATGGGATCGACTCCTTAATTTCTCTTCCTTCTGTCTTGTTGTTGGTGTATAGGAATGCCACTGACTTCTGTGCATTGATTTTATATCCTGCCACTTTACTGAATTCCTGTATGAGTTCTAGCAGTTTTGGGGTGGAGTCTTTGGGGTTTTCCACATAAAGTATCATATCATCTGCAAAGAGTGACAGTTTGACTTCTTCTTTGCCAATTTGGATGCCTTTAATTTCTTTTTGTTGTCTGATTGCTGTGACTAGGACTTCCAATATTATGTTGAATAGCAGTGGTGATAGTGGACATCCCTGCCGCGTTCCTGACCTTAGGGGGAAAGCTCTCAGTTTTTCCCCATTGAGAATGATATTCGCTGTAGGTTTTTCATAGATGGCTTTTATGATATTGAGGTATGTACCCTCTATCCCTATACTCTGAAGAGTTTTGATCAAGAAAGGATGCTGTACTTTGTCAAATGCTTTTTCTGCATCTATTGAGAGGATCATATGATTCTTGTTCTTTCTTTTGTTAATGTATTGTATCACATTGATTGATTTGCGGATGTTGAACCAACCTTGCAGCCCAGGGATAAATCCCACTTGGTCATGGTGAATAATTCTTTTAATGTACTGTTGGATCCTATTGGCTAGTATTTTGGTGAGAATTTTTGCATCCATGTTCATCAGGGCTATTGGTCTGTAATTCTCCTTTTTGATGGGGTCTTTGTCTGGTTTTGGGATCAAGGTAATGCTGGCCTCATAAAATGAGTTTGGAAGTTTTCCTTCCATTTCTATTTTTTGGAACAGTTTCAGAATAGGTATTAATTCTTCTTGAAATGTTTGGTAGAATTCCCCTGGGAAGCCATCTGGCCCTGGGCTTTTGTTTTTTGGGAGATTTTTGATGACTGCTTCAATTTCCTTAGTGGTTATAGGTCTGTTCAGGTTTTCTATTTCTTCCTGGTTCAGTTTTGGTAGTTGATACATCTCTAGGAATGCATCCATTTCTTCCAGGTTATCTAATTTGCTGGCATAGAGTTGCTCATAATATGTTCTTATAATTGTTTGTATTTCTTTGGTGTTGGTTGTGATCTCTCCTCTTTCATTCATGATTTTGTTGATTTGGGTCATTTCTCTTTTCTTTTTGATAAGTCTGGCCAGGAGTTTATCAATCTTGTTGATTCTTTCAAAGAACCAGCTCCTAGTTTTGTTGATCTGTTCTACTGTTCTTTTAGTTTCTATTTCACTGATTTCTGCTCTGATCTTTATTATTTCTCTTCTCTTGCTGGATTTAGGCTTTATTTGCTGTTCTTTCTCCAGCTCCTTTAGGTGTAGGGTTAGGTTGTATACTTGAGACCTTTCTTGTTTCTTGAGAAAGACTTGTATTGCTATATATATATATATTATATTGCTGCTTCCCAAAGATTTTGAATAGT
>NC_058419.1:44785202-44802221 GCF_002201575.2 Neomonachus schauinslandi | reverse complement strand
ATATATTCAGAGCACTAAACGAGAAAAATATGCAGCCAAGAATACTACATCCAGCTAGGCTGTCATTGAAAATAGAAGGAGAGATCAAAAGCTTCCAGGACAAAAAAAAAAAAAAACTAAAGGAATTTGCAAACACAAAACCAGCCCTACAAGAAATATTGAAAGGGGTCCTCTAAGCAAAGAGAGAGCCTAAAAGCAACATAGACCAGAAAGGAACACAGACAATATACAGTAACAGTCATCTTACAGGCAATACAATGGCACTAAATTCCTATCTTTCAATAGTTACCCTGAATGTAAATGGGCTAAATGCCCCAATCAAATGACACAGGCTATCAGATTGGATTAAAAAACAAGACCCATCGATATGCTGTCTGCAAGAGCCTCATTTTAGACCCAAAGACACCCACAGATTGAAAGTGAAGGGGTGGAAAACCATTTACCATGCTAATGGACACCAAAAGAAAGCTGGTGTGGCAATCCTTATATCAGACAAATTAGATTTTAAACCAAAGACTATAATAAGAGATGAGGAAGGACACTATATCATACTTAAAGGGTTTATCCAACAAGAAGATCTAACAATTGTAAATATCTATGCCCATAACATGGGAGCAGGCAATTATATAAGCCATTTAATAACAAAAGCAAAGAAACACATCAACAACAATACAATAATAGTGGGGGACTTTAACACCCCCCTCACTGAAATAGACAGATCATCTAAGCAAAAGATCAACAAGGAAATAAAGACTTTCAATGACACACTGGACCAAATGGACTTCATAGATATATTCAGAACATTCCATCCCAAAGAATGCTCATGGAACATTCTCCAGAATCGATCACATCCTAGGTCACAAATCAGGTCTCAACATGTACCAAAAGATTGGGATCATTCCCTGCATATTTTTGGACCACAGTGCTTTGAAACTGGAACTCAGTCACAAGAGGAACATTGGAAAGAACTCAAATACATGGAGGCTAAAGAGCATCTTACTAAAGAATGAATGGGTCAACCAGGAAATTAAAGAAGAATTAAAAAAATTCATGGAAACCAATGAAAATGAAAACAACTGTTCAAAATCTTTGGGATACAGCAAAGGTAGTCCTAAGAGGAAAAGATATAGCAATACAAGCCTTTCTCAAGAAACAGGAAAGGTCTCAAATACACAACCTAACCCTACACTTAAAGGAGCTGGAGAAAGAAAAGCAAATAAAGCCTAAACCCAGCAAGAGAAGAGATATAATAAAGATCCCAGAGCAGAAATCAAGAAATAGAAACCCAAAGAACAGTAGAACAGATCAACAAAACTAGGAGCTAGTTCTTTGAAAGAATTAACAAGATTGATAAACTCCTGGCCAGACTTATCAAAAAGAAAAGAGAAATGACCCAAATCAACAAAATCATGAATGAAAGAGGAGAGATCACAACCAACACCAACGAAATACAAACAATTTTAAGAACATGTTATGAGCAACTATATGCCAGCAAATTAGATAATCTGGAAGAACTGGATGCATTCCTAGAGATGTATCAACTACCAAAACTGAACCAGGAAGAAATTGAAAACCTGAACAGACCTGTAACCACTAAGGAAATTAAAGCAGTAATCAAAAATCTACCAACAAACAAAAGCCCAGGGCCAGATGGCTTCCCAGGGGAATTCTACCAAGCATTTAAAGAAGAATTAATACCTATTCTTCTGAAAACTGTTCCAAAAAATACTAATGAAAGGAAAACTTCCAAACGCATTTTATAAGGCCAGCATTACCTTGATCCCAAAACCAGACAAAGACCCCATCAAAAAGGAGAATTACAGACCAATATCCTTGATGAACATGGATGCAAAAATTCTCACCAAAATACTAGCCAATAGAATCCAACAGTACATTAAAATGTTTATTCACCATGACCAAGTGGGATTTATCCCTGGGCTGCAAGGTTGGTTCAACATCCGCAAATCAATCAGTGTGATACAATACATTAACAAAAGAAAGAACAAGAATCATATGATCCTCTCAATAGATGCAGAAAAAGCATTTGACAAAGTACAGCATCCTTTCTTGATCAAAACTCTTCAGAGTGTAGGGATAGAAGGTACATACCTCAATATCATAAAAGCCATCTATGAAAAACCTACAGCAAATATCATTCTCATTGGGGAAAAACTGAGAGTTTTTCCCCTAAGTTCAGGAACGTGGCAGGCATGTTCACATCACCACTGCTATTCAACATAGTATTAGAGGTCCTAGCCACAGCAAGCAGACAACAAAAAGAAATAGAAGGCATCCAAATCAGCAACAAAGAAGTCAAACTCTCACTCCGTGCAGATGATATGATACTTTATGTGGAAAACCCAAAAGACTCCACCCCAAAACTGCTAGAACTCATACAGGAATTCAGTAAAGTGGGAGGATATAAAATCAATGCACAGAAATCAGTGGCATTCCTATACACCAACAAAAAGAAGAAAGAGAAATTAAGGAGTCGATCCCATTTACAATTGCACCCAAAACCATAAGATACCTAGGAAGAAATCTAACCAAAGAGGCAAAGGATCTGTACTCAGAAAACTATAAAATACTCATGAAAGAAATTGAAGAAGACACAAAGAAATGGAAAAACGTTCCATGCTCATGGATTGGAAGAACAAATATTGTGAGGATGTCAATGCTACCTAGAGCAATCTACACATTCAATGCAATCCCCGTCAAAATAGCATCCACTTTTTTCAAAGAAATGGAACAAATAATCCTAAAATTTGTATGGAACCAGAAAAGACCCCGCATAGCCAGAGGAATGTTGAAAAAGAAAAGCAAAGCTGGTGGCCTCACAATTCCGGACTTCCAGCTCTATTACAAAGCTGTCATCATCAAGACAGTATGGTACTGGCACAAAAATAGACACATAGATCAATGGAACAGAATAGAGAGCCCAGAAATGGACCCTCAACTCTATGGTCAACTAATCTTCGACAAAGCAGGAAAGAATGTCCAATGGAAAAAAGACAGTCTCTTCAACAAATGGTGTTGGGAAAATTGGACAGCCACATGCAGAAGAATGAAACTGGACCATTTCCTTACACCACACACAGAAATAGACTCAAAATGGTTGAAAGACCTCAATGTGAGACAGGAATCCATCAAAATACTAAAGGAGAACACAGGCAGCAACGTCTTCGACCTCAGCCTCAGCAACTTCTTCCTAGAAACATCGCCAAAGGCAAGGGAAGCAAGGGCAAAAATGAATTATTGGGCCTTCATCAAGATAAAAAGCTTTTGCACAGCAAAGGAAACAGTCAACAAAACCAAAAGACAACCGACAGAATGGGAGAAGATATTTGCAAATGACATATCAGATAAAGGGCTAGTATCCAAAATCTATAAAGTACTTCTTAAACTCAACACCCAAAGAACAAATGATCCAATCAAGAAATTGGCAGAAGACATGAACAGACATTTTTCCAAAGAAGACATCCAAATGGCCAACAGACACATGAAAAATGCTCAACATCGCTCAGCCTCAGGGAAATTCAAATAAAAACCTCAATGAGATACCACCTCACACCAGTCAGAATGGCTACAATTAACAAGTCAGGAAACGACAGATGTTGGCGGGGATGCGGAGAAAGGGCAACCCTCCTACACTGCTGGTGGGAATGCAAGCTGGTGCAACCACTCTGGAAAACAGTATAGAGGTTCCTCAAAAAGTTGAAAATAGAGCTACCATATGATCCAGCAATTGCACTACTGGGTATTTACCCCAAAGATACAAATGTAGGGATCCAAAGGGGCACGTGCACTCCAATGTGTATAGCAACAATGTCCACAATAGCCAAACTGTGGAAAGAGCCAAGATGTCCATTGACAGATGAATGGATAAAGAAGAAGTGGTATACATACACAATGGAATATTATGCAGCCATTAAAAGGAATGGGATCTTGCAATTTGCAACAACGTGAATGGAAGTGGAGGGTGTTATGCTGAGCGAAATAAGTCAATCAGAGAAAGACATGTATCATATGACCTCACTGATATGAGGAATTCTTAATCTCAGGAAACAAAATGAGGGTTGCTGTAGGGGGGGGGTGGTAGGGTTGGGGTGGCTGGGTGATAGACATTGGGGACAGTGTGTGCTATGGTGAGCACTGTGAATTGTGCAAGACTGTTGAATCACAGATCTGTCAGTTATGCAGGACATGAAACTCCACTATAGTTTTTAACTGCCCTAATGATTTACAAGAAAAGCACAATCTTTTAATTTTTAAAATTTTATTTATTTATCTGAGAGGTAGAGAGAGAGAGCACTCAAGCATTCAAGCAATGAGAACCCAAGAGCAGGGGAAGGGAGAAGCAGATTCCCCACTGAGCAGGGATCCCAATGTGGGGCTCCATCCCAGGACCTTGAAATCAAGACCTGAGCCAAAGGCAGATGCTTAATCGACTGAGTCACCCAGGCACCCCAGAAAAGCACAATCTTAATAATAGACCTCCAGGAACCTATAGACTCAATTTCCTGGAGGCTTAAAGTCACCTTCACCTCTATAGGATAGAAAACCCTATATAATCAATCACTCCTCATAATCTCAATGCAGCTCTTTATGCCCATGTGTCTTGTCCTTGTGCTATAATAAAAACACCTCTTTGCAATGAGAATGTCTCAAGAATTCTCTCTTGACCATTGCATTCAATGATCCTGCACCACACCCATCTTCAAACTCCAGAGTCTGTTCAGCTATGATATGAGAGTGTGCATCTTCCCCATACTCAATGTACTAAGTCTGTTTTCTCCTTTCTGTATTGCTTCTTATGTTTACAGAATAAACATTTGGTCTTAAAATGAATCTTTGTTGGGGGTGGAGGGGTGGCATAGAATTTCATTTATTTAATGGATATTTTTCAGATGTGTTCCTTAAATAATAGATAAAGCAGAGAAGAGCCAAGGATGCTACAGTAAAGGTATTAAGTCCAGATGTTTGGGTTCTTTCTGTCTTTTTTGAGTACTTTTCTGTCAGGGTATTTCTTTATTTACAAAAATCTTAACCGCATTGTTTATAGGCATAGTTTGAACATCGGTATTTAAAAGATTATATAATTTCTTGGCTTAAAAGTAAAGGATATTAACCACCTTATTACGCCTAGTAGGATTTAACCCTAAGCAATAGAGCAAATTTGTTATATATAACACCTGGTAGATATATTGTGTCTGTAATCTTGTTGGGAATTTTTTATTCCCAAGTTATGTGGACATTTGTTTATTATACACTTTATGCAGAAATGTAATGGAAAGAACATCAAGCTGAAAGTGAGACAACCCTGTGTTCTAATTCTTCTAGGTCTGTAACAATCCTCTGGCTTTTAGGTGAGTTACTTCATTTTGTACTATGAATGATATATCTGCAAAGCATGAAGTTAACTCTTTGTCCCTAGGTTGGGTTGTGAAGAAAAATGAGGTAATATTTGTGCAAGTTTTGTAAGTTCAGAGGAAGACAGACAAACTACTAATAGTAACTTCTCACATTAATGTAGTGATTTAAGCATAAGGTTGAGGCCTTTGATATTTGAAATAAAAGAAAATGTAGAGAAATAGCTGGTTAGCATGAACTTAAAGCTCTTTATCACTTACCTGGACATTATTAATATAGGCTTTCACAATATTATAATTTAATATTATACCCAGCTCTTATTGAGGGTATATTTTAAAAACAGCCAGTGGAAAAATTCTTCTGTAAGAACACTGCCTCTTAGGTTCAATGTTTCTTATATACAGAGCTTCATGAAAAATTCCTCTAACCATTTAGTTTCAGGTAAAAGCAAAAAAGAAAAAAATGTATCCAGATGAATTGGTATTTTTAATCAAACAATAACCACTACATAATTAATCATATTTCCAATTTTGCCTTGACTATCTGGAAACTCACAGTTAAATATAATGATGAATTGCAGTAATTAACTTCAGTGTAGCTTTCCTTATATAATTATCTTCTTTCTTCAACTTTACAGTCCTTTTATATAGGTGCCATGCACAGTAAACTGCTTCAAATATTTCATTTTTAAAAATAGGCAGGTGGATAAATAATATTTCTTTATAAATGTAGTCTCTCATTTGTGGTCACTTATTAGCAAAGCTTAGGAATTTGGTTTGATTCCTGTGTAGGCAATTGAATATTGCTCTACTTGAAAACATTCTGCATTAACCCTAACTCTGGATGATTGTATGCAAACCTTTGGCTATAAGGAGAAACTGAGAAAAAATGGGGACCAATTAGAGATAAGCCTTTACTGATAGCATATGCTTTGAGCTATTTTTATATTATCAATGATAGTATAATATAATCAACTTTGTTTATTTTTTATCTTTTATAATCAAATTTAGAAATGAACAATAGCAATATTTTATTATTCATACACATACAGAAGAATCATATTTTGCCCTTCTTTCCTGAGTAATGCTCATGGAACATTAAGATACAAAAGTCCATTTCCCATCCCATTCCATAATGGCATTGGAGTAGTAGAATAAAAGTGTGTGCTATGTTTAGGCAAATGGGTCAGACATAGATTATTTTATGGTCCTTCATGAACCAAGAGCATCAGAATATATCAATATATTACTTTGTGTCCATGAAAGTGATGAATTTGGTAGACTCCCAGAAGACAGTGACAGTTTCAAAAGTAATGCTGGTGGGCTGTGAAGGCAATGAGTTTTAAAGCTTGCTAAAGAAGGCTTTGAATTTCATATTTAGATGCAGGACAGTGAGCAAAAGTTTGCGAGAAAGGGTCTAGCAAAGCCTGGTTAGAGCTTGCTGTTGAGATCAATCTTGGACTAAATTTCTAAAAGAAATGAACCTCTTCTTCAATAGGGAAGAGGTTACTCCCGTACGGCAAGCTCTGGCTTCCAAAACGGAGATACTCCTTTAAACCTAAAAAAAGGCATGCTCATGAAGAGCCACCTGAGGTATTGCAGAAAGACTTAATGAACCACATAGCAAGGCAAGGATGAGAAGAGGAATCTTTTTAATACAGTCACTAAGGGATTGAATAAATGCAAACATTCTTCTTTTTGCATTCCCATATTTCTAGGACTGTCTTACCATTAAAGAAAACCTATAGCTGGCAATGTAGACTGAAAAATAACCACTAATCTCCTAAGAGTCTAACCTCATTCAGCAATAATTTCCCTTCTTGAAACAGATTACCAGGGCCAGGAGACTAGACAATACTTCTGAGAAAGAATAGGGCATGGCAGGAGATTCAGGGTGGAGAACCAGCCCACACATCCTACAGCTTCTAAGCTAAGTTGCTTATTCTTGCTCTTTTGGGTGAGCTCTTTCAAAAGTGTATTCCAGCTCAGAGGTGGCTCTGACTGTATAAGAGACTGAAATCCCCAGAGTAGGAGTGGAAGGAAATCCAGTGTTGAGAGAAGGAAACCTTTTGGGAAATATTGGCATTCTGTAGAAAGAAATTCAGGACAGAGACTTAGTCTCCACCTTCTTTGGGTATAGACTGTATGTGTTTTTATGTATAGGCAGGAACATCTAGATGGGAAATAAACCTTCTTCATGGAGAAGAATAAGAAGAAGAAGGAATAAAGAGTATTTTGAAATATTAACTGGAAAGTTTATTTCCCTTCATGCTTGCTTGTTCTTATGCCTTTTCTTTTCACCACTAATCCCGCCCACCAGAAGCTATCATAAGCATAGAAAACAGGGTAAAAGTGATAACACTGGGGTCAAGCAAGACTTCTTGCTCTTGAAAGTAGGTAAGATTTCACTGAGGGGGAAAAGAAAGCTAGAGGCAAAAACCTTTAAAGAGAATCTGTGGATAGAGATTTAGACCCACTACACATTCATGTAGATATATAAGTGCATATAATTCAAGGATGTCCCAATTTTAGCATTGCATTTTGAATTATTAATGATTCAAATTAAGACCTATATTTCATGAATCTTCAATTTCCTGATACTATTAATTCTTTACATAGGGTAAAAATAGGGAGCAATTTCAAGGGTTGTTAGAAGAAATCAACAAGGTAGAATATAGAGTTTCAATGAAAATAAATTACTAAGAATAGCTATATTTTGAGTATTTGCAGTGTATACTAGGTTCTATGGGAGAGGAAAAAAAAGATGTGATATATAGAATCTATATAGAGTTAATGGAACTTTAATTTTATTCAGGATCTAAAATTGAATATGAGTGTGTATAACATTACTAAATCATATGTGACTACATATGTTACAGGGACAGCCTGATTCAAATGGTCTAAATTCTCTAGGAGGCCAAAGCAGGAATGGCTCATTGTTAATGAGAATGATTATACAGTTGACCATTGAACAACATAGGTTTGAAACATTTTTTGATAAATACAGTATAGTACTATAAATATATTTTCTCTTCCTTATGATTTTCTTCATAACATTTTCTCTTCTCCAGCTTACTTTATTGTAAGAATACAGTATAAAATATAGATAACATACAAAATATGTGTTAGTCAACTGTTTATGTTATTGGTAAGGCCAATAGGCTTGGTAAGGTCAACAATAGGTTATTCGTAGTTAGGTTTGGGGGAGTCAAAATTTATCTGTGGATTTTTGACCTTATGGTGGATGAGCACCACATTGTTCAAGAACCAACTGTAATTACCTCTTTGCATGGTCTTTGGAATCAAATATATCTCATATTAATCTTGGCTCTGCTATGTAGTATTAAATAACCCCTTTGAACCTCATTTTTATCATTTGTAAAATGGAGATTATAATAGTGCTTACTTCATTGGGTTATTGTAAGAATTTAATGAGATAATGCATGATAAACACCAAGCACAGTGATTGGCACATAATAACCATTCATTAAATATAGATATTAAGAAGAAGGTAGGATATGAGACAGTTTGTGGAAGAGTTCAATAGGTAAAAAGGATTTGGGATGGTATCCCATATCAAGAAGTAGATGAGCTATGTCATAGAGGTAGGAATGACTTGCTTAGGGGGCAATGGCAAGAATCTGGCAGAACTAGAACATTCTCTCAGGAGAATTAGATTTTGAAAGTACATTGGGTGATGACTAACATAACATAATAAAATTAAAAAAAAAAAAGAAAGTACATTGGGATGTCACAGTAAGGGACTATGGTAAGGTTCCCTGAGATTTGGGGGAAAAGATCAAGAAAAACTTACCATTTGAATATGAAACTAAGTCAGATCACATGTTGATGGGATTATTTATAGATTTGATCTACAAAATACCATGTGTTGCTTAAGAGTCTTAGAAAATATAGTGGTATAGATGCGTCTGGGTGGCTCAGTCAGTTAAGCGGCTGCCTCTGGCTCAGGTCATGATCCCAGAATCCCAGGACTGAGCCTTGCACTGGGCTCCCTGCTCAGCAGGGAGTCTGCTTCTCCCTATGCCCCTCACTCCACTCATGCTCTCTCTCTCAAATAAATTAAAAAAAAAAAGAAAATACAGTGGTCTAATCAATATCTTCCCTCCAGTTTCTCTCTGCCAAATCAAGGTGATCAGGGCATACCTTTAGATTGAATTTGTAACTAAAGAAATCTACATTCTAATTAATGATATTGTTTTCTTTATGAAAGGACAGAAGTGTGAAGATCTGCATGAGGTCACTCCCAAATTCTAGAAGAATAGTGAGAAGCCATGGAAAGTTTGATAATAGAAGTATTACATAATCAAATAACTGTTTGGAAAGTAATCTGGGAGAGGTAGAAATAATAGACTGGAGAAGTAAAAATTAGAGGCAAAGAGATAAATTAGAAGGAAATGATTCTTAACATTCATCTTAAATGGCTCAGTTTGCAAATACACTTTGACATATAATTTCTTCTGAATAATGCTGTAAAATATAACTTAATAGTTTAATGACCAATTTAGAACTTATTGATTCTATAGATATAGGTTTAAGTAATTTGTAAAAATTTGTTTTTTCTGGTTAAGGACCACCAATTTATTTTTTAATTTTTTGAATGAAATAAAATGTGCATATTCAGTTGAAAAATAATACTAAAACCAATTCCCATGTACCTGCAATTCAGTTTAAGACCTAGATTATACCAGAATTTTAGAGGCCCCTAATATACCCTCTGCCATAATTCTATCCCTCTCCTAGAGGTAACCACTACCTTGATCAATACAAATTCTCTTGATTATAATTATTGTTTATCACCTCTGTATGTATGCATAAACAATATGTTACTTTTCCTATTTCAGTACTTTGTATAAATGGAATTATACTCTTCTGTGATTTGCTTCATTAGCTCAACATTATAATTTGTAGATTCATCAACATTAATGTATATAGCTGTGGTTCATTCCTTTTTACTGCTGTATACTATGTCACTATATGACTACACCATAATTTAGTTACCTAGTCTAATATGGCTAGATATTTGGCTATTTCAAGTATTTTTTTCCTATTATGATATAATTGTGTACCAGCTTTATTTTATGTGCCTTTCTACAGATCTGATAGCCCCTCCCTCCCACCCAACCCTTTCCCACTTCCAAGCCTCCCTAGTAACCATTCATACTATTTCTGTGGTCATCAAGCCCAGGAGCTGTTTTTATCACAGATTAATAAGTACACATGGCAATAACTAGCAAGAAGAGATTATTGTGTCATGCACCATCTGGACTAGACCATGAGGCCTCTGGCTTCCACCCTGGAGGAACCAGTTGACACAACATGGAGATGAGGGAAGCCAGTTTCATGCAGAGCAGTCTTTGGCCAGGATGAGAAGGAAGAGAGGAAGGAAGTAGCAGATAAATTGATCTTTTGTGCTCCCTCCCCCAACAGACTGTTTTAAGATGAAGTCATTTCATATAGCCTCTTTGAAGACATTGTGTGAGATGGCACTATTTATTATGGTTGGCATGCTCATGAACACATTTGCCCTCCCATTCTTCCTACCTCACTTTACTTTTAAAAACATTTTTTGTGCATAACACCCAGTGCTCCATGCAGAACATGCCCTCTTTAATACCCACCACCAGGTTAACCCATCCTCCCACCCCCCTCCCCTCTAGAACCCTCAGTTTGTTTTTTAGAGTCCATTGTCTCTCATGGTTCATCTCCCCCTCCAATTCCTCCCCCTTCATTCTTCCCCTCCTGCTATCTTCTTCTTTTTTTTTCTTAACATATATTGCATTATTTGTTTCAGAGGTACAGATCTGTGATTCAACAGTCTTGCACAATTCACAGCACTCACCTAGTCTCTCATGGTTCGACTGTGGACGCTGAGAAACAAACTGAGGGTTCTAGAGGGGAGGGGAGTGTGGGGATGGAGTTAGCCTGGTGATGGGTATTAAAGAGAGCACGTATTGAATGGAGCACTGGGTGTTATATGCCAACAATGAATCATGGAACACTACACCAAAAACTAATGATGTAATGTATGGTGATTAACATAACATAATAAAAAAAAAGACAGAGATTACCTGAATACAATAAATTATGGTTGTTTGGGAAAAAAATGTAATTGACATTTGTATATTGATCTTGCATTTAGCCATTTTACTAAGACTTCAGTATTTCTAATATTTTGTCTGTAGATCTTCATATATAAAAAGTCATGTGTGACTAAATAAAGTATTGTTTATTCCTAAAAAAACCCCCCCAAAACAAAAAAAACCATTTTATGGCTTATTTTAAATATTTTTTCCTCACTGCCATTTCCCTCTCATTGCATTCCCCAATAAAGCCTGAGCACAAAAAATTTTGCCTCAGGTTCCATTTTCTAGGGGGTCTGGCATAAGACAGCTATAGTCGGCATTCCAAAACTCTTTCTTTTTCCTTTCTTTTTTTCTTTCTCTTTCTTTCTTTCTTTCTTTCTTTCTTTCTTTCTTTCTTTCTTTCTTCCATTCTTTTTCTTTCATTCATTCTTTCTTTCTTCTTTCTCTTTCTTTCTTTCTTTTTCTTTCTTTCTTTCTTCTTTCTTCTTTCTCTTTCCTTCTCTCTCTCTCTTTCTTTCTTTATTTGCACATGTGCAAAGAGTTTCTTCAGAATATGTACCTAGGAGTAGAATTGCTTACTTGTAGCTGCATAGTTGTAGAATTGCTGAATTGTAGTAAATGCTCAGATTTACTAAGCAATGCCAAACTGTTTTCCAAAGTGGTTTTTATTCATGTACACTTTCATTAACCATGTATGGGAGTTCCTGTTGCTTTACAACTTCTCCAAAACTTGGTGTTGTCTATGCTTTTAACACTTCTTTTTCTTAAAAAAATATTTTATTTATTTGAGAAAGAGATAGTGAGAGAGTGAGTGAGCGAGTACGAGCAGGATGGCGAGGGGCAGTCTGGCTAGGAGTTTATCAAACATTTTTTTTAAAGATTTTATTTATTTATTTGACAGAGAGAGACACAGAAAGAGAGGAAACACAAACAGGGGGAGTGGGAGAAGGAGAAGCGGGCTTCCCGCTGAGTGGGGAGCCCTATGTGGGTTCGATCCCAGGACCCAGGGACCATGACCTGAGCTGAAGGCAGATGCTTTTTTTTAAAGTTATTGTTATGTTAATCACCATACATTACATCATTAGTTTTTGATGTAGTGTTCCAAGATTCATTGTTTCTGCATAACACCCAGTGCTCCATGCAGAACGTGCCCTCTTTAATACCCATCACCAGGCTAACCCATCCTCCCACCCCCCTCCCCTCAGTTTGTTTGAGTCCATCATCTCTCATGGTTCATCTCCCCCTCCGATTTCCCCCCCTTCATTCTTCCCCTCCTGCTATCTTCTTTTTTTTTAATTTTCTTAACATATAATGTATTATTTGTTTCAGAGGTACAGATCTGTGATTCAACAGTCTTGCACAATTCACAGTGCTCACCATAGCACACACCCTCCCCAGTGTCTATGACCCAGCCAACCCATCCCTCCCACCCAAACCCCCACTCCAGCAACCCTCAGTTTATTTCCTGAGATTAAGAATTCCTCATATCAGTGAGGTCATATGATACACGTCTTTCTCTGATTGACTTATTTTGCTCAGCATAATACCCTCCAGTTCCATCCACGTCATTGCAAATGGCAAGATTTCATCCCTTTTGATGGCTGCATAATATTCCATTGTATATATATACACCACATCTTCCTTATCCATTCATCTGTCGATGGACATCTTGGCTCTTTCCACAGTTTGGCTATTGTGGACATTGCTGCTATAAACATTGGGGTGCATGTACCTCTTCGGATCCTACATTTGTATCTTTGGGGTAAATACCCAGTAGTGCAATTGCTGGATCATATGGTAGCTCTATCTTCCATTTATTGAAGAACCTCCATACTGTTTCCCAGAGTGGTTGCACCAGCTTGCATTTCCACCAACAGTGTAGGAGGGTTCCCCTTTCTCTGCATCCCTGCCAACATCTGTCCTTTCCTGACTTGTTAATTGTAGCCATTCTGACTGGTGTGAGGTGGTATCTCATTGAGGTTTTGATTTGGATTTCCCTGAGGCTGAGTGATGTTGAGCATTTTTCATGTGTCTGTTGGCCATTTGGATGTCTTCTTTGGAAAAATGTCTGTTCATGTCTTCTGCCAATTTCTTAATTGGATTATTTGTTCTTTGGGTGTTGAGTTTGATAAGTTCTTTATAGATTTTGGATACTAGCCCTTTATCTGATATGTCATTTGCAAATATCTTCTCCCATTCTGTCACTTGTCTTTTGGTTTTGTTGACTGTTTCTTTGGCTGTGCAAAAGCTTTTTTTCTTGATGAAGTCCCAATAGTTCATTTTTGCCCTTGCTTCCCTTGCCTTTGGCGATGTTTCTAGGAAGAAGTTGCTGAGGCTGAGGTCGAAGAGGTTGCTGCCTGTGTTCTCCTTTAGGATTTTGATGGATTCCTGTCTCACATTGAGGTCTTTCAACCATTTTGAGTCTATTTCTGTGTGTGGTGTAAGGAAATGGTCCAGTTTCATTCTTCTGCATATGGCTGTCCAATTTTCCCAACACCATTTGTTGAAGAGACTGTCTTTTTTCCACTGGACATTCTTTCCTGCTTTGTCAAAGATTAGTTGATTGTAGAGTTGAGGGTCCATTTCTGGGCTCTCTATTCTGTTCCATTGATCTCTGTGTCTGTTTTTATGCCAGTACCATACTGTCTTGATGATGACAGCTTTGTAATAGAGCTGGAAGTCCGGAATTGTGAGGCCACCAGCCTTGCTTTTCTTTTTCAACATTTCTCTGGCTATTCGGGGTCTTTTCTGGTTCCATACAAATTTTAGGATTATTTGTTCCATTTCTTTGAAAAAAGTGGATGGTATTTTGATGGGGATTGCATTGAATGTGTAGATTGCTCTAGGTAGCATTGACATCCTCACAATATTTGTTCTTCCAATCCATGAGCATGGAACGTTTTTCCATTTCTTTGTGTCTTCCTCAATTTCTTTCATGAGTATTTTCTAGTTTTCTGAGTACAGATCCTTTGCCTCTTTGATTAGATTTATTCCCAGGTATCTTATGGTTTTGGATGCAATTGTAAATGGGATCGATTCCTTAATTTCTCTTTCTTCCATCTTGTTGTTGGTGTACAGGAAGGCCACTGATTTCTGTGCATTGATTTTATATCCTGCCACTTTACTGAATTCCTGTATGAGTTCTAGCAGTTTTGGGGTGGAGTCTTTTGGGTTTTCCACATAAAGTATCATATCATCTGCACGGAGTGAGAGTTTGACTTCTTTGCTGATTTGGATGCTTTTGATTTCTTTTTGTTGTCTAATTGCTGTGGCTAGGACTTCTAATATATTTTGAATAGCAGTGGTGATAGTGGACATCCCTGCTGTGTTCCTGACCTTAGGGGGAAAGCTCTCAGTTTTTCTCCATTGAGAATAATATTTGCTGTAGGTTTTTCATAGATGGCTTTTATGATATTGAGGTATGTACACTCGATCCCTATACTCTAAAGGGTTTTGATCAAGAAAGGATGTTGTACTTTGTCAAATGCTTTTTCTGCATCTATTGAGAGGATCATATGATTCTTGTTCTTTCTTTTGTTAATGTATTGTATCACGCTGATTGATTTGCGGATGTTGAACCAACCTTGCAGCCCAGGGATAAATCCCACTTGGTCGTGGTGAATAATCCTTTTAATGTACTGTTGGATCCTATTGGCTAGTATTTTGGTGAGAATTTTTGCATCCATGTTCATCAAGGATTTTGGTCTGTAATTCTCCTTTTTGATGGGGTCTTTGTCTGGTTTGGGGATCAAGGTAATGGTGGCCTCCTAAAACGAGTTTGGAAGTTTTCTTTCCATTTCTATTTTTTGGAACAGTTTCAGAAGAATAGGTATTAATTCTTCTTGAAATGTTTGGTAAAATTCCCCTGGGAAGCCATCTGGCCCTGGGCTTTTGTTTGTTGGTAGATTTTTGATGACTGCTTCAATTTCCTTAATGGTTATAGGTCTGTTCAGGTTTTCAATTTCTTCCTGGTTCAGTTTTTGTAGTTGATACATCTCTAGGAATGCATCCATTTCTTCCAGGTTATCTAATTTGCTGGCATATAGTTGCTCATAATATGTTCTTATGATTGTTTGTATTTCTTTGGTGTTGGTTGTGATCTCTCCTCTTTCATTCATGATTTTGTTGATTTGGGTCATTTCTCTTTTCTTTTTGATAAGTCTGGCCAGGGGTTTATCAATCTTGTTAATTCTTTCAAAGAACCAGCTCCTAGTTTCGTTGATCTGTTCTACTGTTCTTTTGGTTTCTATTTCATTGATTTCTGCTCTGATCTTTATTATGTCTCTTCTGCTGGCTGGGTTTAGGCTTTATTTGCTGTTCTTTCTCCAGCTCCTTTAGGTGTAGGGTTAGGTTGTGTACTTGAGACCTTTCTTGTTTCTTGAGAAAGGCTTGTATTGCTATACATTTGCCTATTAGGACTGCTTTTGCTGCATCCCAAAGATTTTGAACAGTTGTTTTCTTTTTCATTGGTTTCCATGAATATTTTTAATTCTTCTTTAATTTCCTGGTTGACCCATTCATTCTTCAGTAGGATGCTCTTTAGCCTCCATGTATTTGAGTTCTTTCCAACTTTCCTCTTGTGATTGTGTTCTAGTTTCAAAGCATTGTGGTATGAAAATAGGCAGGGAATGATCCCAATCTTTTGGTACCAGTTGAGACCTGATTTACGACCTAGGATGTGATCTATTCTGGAGAATGTTCCATGGGCACTAGAGAAGAATGTGTATTCTGTTGCTTTGGGATGGAATGTTCTGAATATGTCTGTGAAGTCCATTTGCTCTAGTGTGTCATTTAAAATCTTTATTTCCCTGTTGATCTTTTGGTTAGATGATCTGTCCATTTCAGTGGGTGGGTGATGTTAAAGTCCCCCACTATTATTGTATTGTTGTCAATGTGTTTCTTTGCTTTTGTTATTAATTGCCTTATATAATTGGCTGCTCCCATGTTAGGGGCATAGATATTTACAATTGTTAGGTCTTCTTGTTGGATAGACCCTTTAAGTAGGATACAGTGTCCTTCCTCATCTCTTATTACAGTCTTTGGTTTAAAATCTAATTTGTCTGATATAAGGATTGCCACCCCAGCTTTCTTTTGGTGTCCATTAGCATGGTAAATGGTTTTCCACCCCCTTACTTTCAATCTGGGGGTGTCTTTGGGTCTAAAATGAGGCTCTTGCAGACAGCATATTGGTCGGTCTTGTTTTTTAATCCAATCTGATAGCCTGTGTCTTTTGATTGGGGCATTTAGTCCATTTACATTCAGGGTAACTATTGAAAGATAGGAATTTAGTGCCATTGTATTGCCTGTAAGGTGACTGTTACTGTATATTGTCTGTGTTCCTTTCTGATCTATGTTGCTTTTAGGCTCTCTCTTTGCTTAGAGGATCCCTTTCAAGATTTCTTGTAGAGCTGGTTTTGTGTTTGCAAATTCCTTTAGTTTTTGTTTATCCTGGAAGCTTTTTATCTCTCCTTCTATTTTCAATGACAGCCTAGCTGGATATAGTATTCTTGGCTGCATATTTTTCTCGTTTAGTGCTCTGAATATAT
>NC_058419.1:44616487-44784702 GCF_002201575.2 Neomonachus schauinslandi | reverse complement strand
TCAAAATCCATGAAAATAGAATCAGAGAAATAAGTGACACCATGAAACGTTCCAATGTCAGAATTCTTGGGATCCCTGAGGGGGTGGAGAGAGAGAGAGGACTAGAAGATGTATTTGAGCAAATCATATCTGAGAACTTCCCTGATCTGGGGAATGAAACAAACATTTGTGTCCTAGAGGCAGAGAGGACCCCTTGCAAGATCAAGGAAAACAGGCCAATGCCCTGGCATGTAATAGTAAAACTCGCAAATCTTAGAACCAAGGAAACCATCTTAAGGGCAATTAAGGGGAAGAGATTCCTTACATACAGAGGGAAGAACATCTGAATAATGTCAGACCTATCCACAGAGACCTGGCAAGCCAGAAAGGCCTGGCAAGACATATTCAGGGTACTAAATGAGAAGAACATGCAGCCAAGAATACTTTATCCAGCAAGGCTTTCATTTAGAATGGATGGAGAGATGCAGAGCTTCCAAGACCAGCAGAAACTGAAAGAATATGTGACCACTAAGCCGGCCCTGCAAGAAATATTAAGGGGGCTTCTATAAAAGGAAAAAGACCCCAAGAGTGATATAGAACAGAAATTTACAGGGACAATCTATGAAAACAGGGTCTTCACAGGCAACAGGATGACAATAAATTCATATCTTTCAATAATCACACTCAATGTGAACGGCCCAAATGCTGCCATAAAATGGCACAGGGTTGCAGATTGGATAAAAAGACAGGACCCATCCATATGTTGTCTACAAGAGACTCATTTTGAACCTAAAGATACATCCAGACTGAAAGTGAAGGGATGGAGATCCATCTTCCATCCCAACGCACCTCAAAAGAAAGCTGGGGTAGCAATTCTTATATCAGACAAATTAGATTTTAAACTAAAGACTGTAGTTAGAGACACAAAAGGACACTATATCATTCTTAAAGGGTCTATCCAACAAGAAGATCTAACAATTGTAAATATCTATGCCCCCAACATGGGAGCAGCCATCTACATAAGCCAACTGTTAACTAAAATAGTCATATTGATAACAATACGTTAATTGTAGGAAACCTGAATACTCCACTCTCAGCAACAGACAGATCATCTAAGCAGAAACTCAACAAAGAAACAAGAGCTCTGAAGGACACACTGGACCAGATGGATCTCATAGATGTATACAGAACATTCCACCTTTAAAACAACAGAATACTCATTCTTCTCAAGCACACATGGATCTTTCTCCAGAATAGACCACATACTGGGTCACAAATCAGTTCTCAACTGATACCAAAAGACTGAGATTATTCCCTGCACATTCTCAGACCATAATGCTTTAAAACTGGAACTCAATCACAAGAAAAAATTTGGCAGAAATTCAAATACTTGGAAGCTAAAGACCACTCTGCTCAAGAACGTTTGGGTCAACCAGGAAATCAAAGAAGAACTTAAACAATTCATGGAAACCAATGAGAACGAAAACACATCGGTCCAAAACCTATGGGATACTGCCAAGGCGGTCCTAAGGGGGAAATACATAGTCATCCAAGCCTCACTCAAAAAAATAGAAAAGTCCCGAATTCACCAACTAACTCTACACCTTAAAGAACTAGAGAAAAAGCAATAAACGATGCCTAAGCCATGCATTAGAAGAGAAATAATTAAGATTAGAGCAGAGATCAATGAATTAGAAACCAGAAACACAGTAGATCAGATCAACGAAGCTAGAAGCTGGTTCTTTGAAAGAATTAATAAGATCGATAAGCCACTGGCCAGACTTATCCAAAAGAAAGGAGAAAGGACCCAAATTAATAAAATTATGAATGAAAGGGGAGAGATCACAGCTAACACCAAGGAAATAGAAACAATTATTAGAAATTATTATCAACAACTATATGCCAATAAACTGAGCAACCAGGATGAAATGGATGCCTTCCTGGAAACCTATAAGCTGCCAAGATTGAAACAGGAAGAAATTGACAACTGGAATAGGTCAATAACCAGTAACGAAATTGAAGCAGTGATCAAAAACCTCCCAAAAAACAAGAGTCCAGGGCCTGATGGATTTCCTGGGGAATTCTACCAATCATTCAAAGAAGATATAATACCTATTCTCCTGAAGCTGTTTCAAAAAGTAGAAACAGGAAGAAAGCTTCCAGACTCATTCTATGAGGCCAGCATTACCTTAATCCCCAAACCAGGCAAAGACCCCATCAAAAAGGAGAATTTCAGACCGATATCCCTGATGAATATGGATTCCAGAATCCTCAACAAAATCCTAGCTAATAGGATCCAACAATACATTAAAAAGATCATCCACCACGACCAAGTGGGATTTATCCCCGGGATGCAAGGGTGGTTCAACATTCGCAAATCAATCAATGTGATAGAACACATTAATAAGAGGAGTGAGAAGAACCATATGGTCCTCTCAATTGTTGCAGAAAAAGCATTTGACAAACTACAGCATCCTTTCCTGATTAAAACTCTTCAGAGTATAGGGATAGAAGGAACATTCCTCAAGTTCATAAAATCCATCTATGAAAAACCCACAGTGAATATCATCCGCAATGGGGAAAAGCTGAGAGCCTTTCCCTTAAGGTCAGGAACACGTCAAGGATGCCCACTCTCGCCACTATTGTTCAACATAGTACTAGAAGTCCTAGCAACAGCAATCAGACAACAAAAAGAAATAAAAGGTATTCAAATTGGCAAAGAAGAAGTCAAACTCTCTCTCTTCGCAGATGACATGATACTTTATGTGGAAAATCCAAAAGACTCCCCCCCACCAAATTACTAGAACTCATACAACAATTCAGTAACGTGGCAGGATACAAAATCAATGCACAGAAATCAGTTGCTTTCTTATACACTAACAATGCAACCGTAGAAAGAGAAATTAGAGAAATGATTCCATTTACAATAGCACCAAAAACCATAAGATAGCTCATTATAAACCTAACCAAAGAGGTAAAGGATCTATACTCTAGGAACTACAGAACACTCATGAAAGAAATTGAAGAAGACACAAAAAGATGGAGAAATATTCCATGCTCATGGATCAGAAAAATAAACATTGTTAAAATGTCTATGCTACCCAGAGCAATCTATACCTTCAATGCCATCCCAATCAAAATTCCAATGACATTTTTCAAAGTGCTGGAACAAACAATCCTAAAATTTGTATGGAATCAGAAAAGACCCCGAATCGCCAAGGAAATGTTGAAAAAGAAAAACAAAGCTGGGGGCATCACGTTGCCTGATTTTAAGCTATATTACAAAGCAGTGATCACCAAGACCGCATGGTACTGGCACAAAAACAGACGTGTAGAGCAATGGAACAGATTAGAGAGCCCAGATATGGACCCTCAACTCTATGGTCAAATAATCTTCGACAAAACAGGAAAAGATATGCAATGGACAAAAGACAGTCTCTTCAATAAATGGTGCTGGGAAAATTGGACAGCTATATACAGAAGAATGAAACTTGACCATTCTCTAACACCATACACAAAGATAAACTCAAAATGGATGAAAGATCTCAATGTGAGACAGGAACCCATCAAAATCCTAGATGAGAACATAGGCAGTAACCTCTTTGACATTGGCCACAGCAACTTCTTTCAAGATACATCTCCAAAAGCTAGTGAAACAAAAGCAAAAATGAACTTTTGGGACTTCATCAAGATAAAAAGCTCCTGCACAGCAAAGGAAACAGTCAACAAAACAAAGAGGCAACCCACAGAATGGGAGAAGATATTTGCAAATGACACTACAGATAAAGGGCTGGTATCCAAGATCTATAAAGAACTTCTCAAACTCAACACCCAAAACACAAATAATCAAGTCAAAAAATAGGCAGAAGACATGAACAGACACTTCTCCAAAGAAGACATACAAATGGCTAACAGACACATGAAAAAATGTTCATCATCATTAGCCATCAGGGAAATTCAAATCAAAACTACATTGAAATACTACCTTATACAAGTTAGAATGGCAAAAATTGACAAGGCAAGATAAAACAAATGTTGGAGGGGTTGTGTAGAAAGGGAAATCCTCTCACACTGTTGTTGGGAATGCAAGTTGGTACAGCCACTTTGGAAAACAGTGTGGAGGTTCCTCAAAAAATTAAAAATAGAGCTACCTTATGACCCAGCAATTTCACTACAGAGTATTTACCCCAAAGACACAGATGTAGTGAAAAGAAGGGCCATATGCACCCCAATGTTCATAGCAGCAATGTCCACAATAACCAAACTGTGGAAAGAGTTGTGATGCCCTTCAACAGATGAATGGATCAAGAAGAGGTGGTCCATATATACAATGGGAGATGACTCAGCCATCAGAAAGGATGAATACCCAAATTTTACATCAACATGGATGGGACTGGAGGAGATTATGCTGTGTGAAATAAGTCAAGCAGAGAAAGGCAATTTTCACATGGTTTCACTTATTTGTGTAATATAAGGAATAGCATGGAGGACATTAGGAGAAGGAAGGGAAAAATGAAGGGGGGGAAATAGGAGGGAGAGATGAACCATGAGAGACTATGGACTCTGAAAAACAAACTGAAGGTTTTAGAGGAGAGGGGGCTGGGGGGATGGGTTAGCCCGGTGATGGGTATTAAGGAGGGCACATACTGCATGGAGCACTGGGTGTTATACGAAAACAATGAATCGTGGATCACTACATCAAAAACTAATGATGTATGGTGACTAACATAACATAATAAAATAAAAATAAAAGAAATAAATAAAAGAAAAAGAACAAATGAATAAGAATAATGTCTTCAGAGATATGGAATGACAGCTCATAGGACAAACAGGGAACAGCTTAATCTTTTGTGTAACTCCTGGAGCAGTAATTTAGAAGGTTGTTTCCTGGATTTTGCTACTTAACCTTTAACTTCTGTTCCCTGATCATCGGTAAGTATTGGTCTTGCATAGAGTACTTGGAATTTAATGAGCTGAACTGTAAAACACCTTTCATATAGTAGTTGCCCATATTGATATCCTACCATTCAGGTTCCCTTTTCAAAGGGCAAGAGTTTGTGCTGCTTCCTCGGTCCACTTCAACACCCCAGGAATCAGCCAGTCTATGTGGCCCCCATACCTAGGCCTCTTGGCTCATGGCTCATGGGGCAGGATTTCATCCCCACCATCATCTTCATGCCAAATGAGGACACGACACCACCCCATTTCCATATCAGGAGAGTTTCCCACTATCAGTCCTTAAGCCCTGGAAATCCATCATCCGAAGGGGAGGCTGCTGCTTGGCCTGTGCAGATGGCAAGGGGTAGATGTTTGACTCTGGAAAATTTATACAACTCTGTGAGTCTAAGGTTGGTCATCTGTAAAATGGGACTAAGGGTGCCTACCTCCAGACTTGTAAGAAGAAAAGGAGAAAACCTCAAAGAATGTGTGGCCTGTAATAGGACTTGAGGTATATTACTCCTGGCCCACCCTGCCTCTTCTGCCCATAAAGTAGAAGATTTGAAACATCATCTGGAAGTGTAGCAGCAAGAAGTGAACTTTGGTCTCATTTCATCATTTCCTTTTTCCCTCATGTTTTCCTGTCTCCTTATTTTCCTTCTACTTTGACATGGATGAAGCAGTTTTGGTTTTTGTTGTTGTTGTTATTTTTACTGAGCCCCAGGAAGAAGAAACAGTGTAGAAGAACAAATCATAGTAACAGGTCAGCTAAATAGAAGATGGAAGTCATCAAACATGGGTCCCAGTTGCCAGACCCATCACTGACCACAGGACCTTGGGTGAGTCCCCTCCCCTCTGCTGGCCTCCAGCCTAACACAGAAGAACACTGAATGTGTACACGGGGGTTGGGGCAGGGGCTTTGGGGTCAGAAAGACCTGGATTTGATGTTGGGAACCAGTACTTGCATGATCCTGACCAAGTAATTTATCTACTATGTGTGCTATAATTGTTGGTATCTTTTATTATTGTTGTTGTTAGTGTTGCTGTTTTCAGTTTTATTACTATTATTAATTATTCCTGCCACCCAGCCAAAGTGTGAATGATGGAAGTGGGGATTAACTGCCAGATAGTACAAAGTAACAGATGAACCCAGCTGAGGGTAGGGAATACAGAAAGTGAAAACAGAGAATAAAGGGGAAGTAGGCAGAGAAGTACTGGGCTCTCTCTGGGTACCAGTCCCTGTGCCCATCTTCTCATGACCCTGGGAAGGTTCTGGCCCAAGAGCACTCTTGGTTTTCAA
Organism: Neomonachus schauinslandi; assembly: GCF_002201575.2. NCBI lineage: Eukaryota > Metazoa > Chordata > Mammalia > Carnivora > Phocidae > Neomonachus > Neomonachus schauinslandi. The sequence goes on along the minus strand of NC_058419.1, from coordinate 44,778,485 downwards.
CTGCAGACAGCAGCAACCTGGGGGCTGCCCTGGAGCTATGGGGCTGAAGGGCCATGTCCTCATCAGCTCTCTCCCCTTCAAGGGCCACCAGCTCTGGCCCTCCATCTAAACCCATCTCCTTCCCCTTTGCTCCTGGGTGTCAGGAAAGGTCTACTTGTGGAACCTCCCAGAACTGACCTTGAAGGGCTTTCCTCATACAAATGATCTTCTATCCCCTGCAGTCTCTGAAAGTTGCCCTGCACACCAGCAAGCGGGGAGGGGGCTCTGAGGTAAAGACAGAAATGCTTTCCTCTCAGAGGTATATCATCTCCACATGTTTTTACCTGACATATTGTACTTTTACAAGTAATAACTTTATACATTTCCTATACACAATATATCAATATAGACATACGCACACACACACAATTCTCTCTCCTCTCCCTCTCACCCTCCCTCCCTCTCTGTATTTTCCTGAAAATAACAATCTTCAGCTTTCTTCTCTCATTTAGTATGTCATCTCAGTGCTTGCAGTTACATTATTGTAGTTATTGTGGTTGGATAGCCTTTCATAGATTAGTTGGGCATTCCTATTGCTTTTAATAGCAGTTCTAGGTTAATATCAGTTTCTGATCTCTCTACTGATTTCTTTATATATCAAGGACATTTATCCTATGTCATCCATATATTTGGGTAATTTTTACTTCCCAGGTTTTCATGTGCTCTTTAATGCTATTTTTCCCCAAAAAGGTTGTTGTTTTGTTTTGTTTTGTTTTTATTTTTTTAAAGATTTTATTTATTTATTTGAGACAGAGAGAATGAGAGACAGAGAGCATGAGAGGGAGGAGGGTCAGAGGGAGAAGCAGACTCCCTGCGGAGCAGGGAGCCTGATGCGGGACTCGATCCCGGGACTCCAGGATCATGACCTGAGCCGAAGGCAGTCGCTTAACCAACTGAGCCACCCAGGTGCCCCCCAAAAAGGTTGTTTTAAAATTTGAGTAGATTTGTATGACTAAGCAATTATACTGTTCTCTGTATAAAAACATTTTAATAACAGGCTAGGGGCACAGAACACCATCTCCAGGTTTACCAGGGTAACAGAGCATTCCCCACCTTGACAGCCACATGGCCCTGGGGAGCACACACACAGCCTGGTCTTTAAGGGGTCCAGAATTTGAGACTCTACTCCACTGTTCCCAAAGGGTTTCTTTTGTTTTGTTTGTTTTGTTTTGTTTTGTTTTTTTAAAGATTTTATTTATTTTTTAGAGAGCGAGCGAGAGAGAAACAGCATGAGAGGGGAGAGGGTCAAAGGGAGAAGCAGACTCCCCGCTGAGCTGGGAGCCCGATGCGGGACTCGATCCCAGGACCCTGGGATCATGACCTGAGCCGAAGGCAGACGCTTAGCCATCTGAGCCACCCAGGCGCCCTCCCAAAGGGTTTCTGACCCTCTCTGAGTTTACCTGTCTCCATCTGTAGTACAAAACTACCTGCCTCAAATGGATTTTGCAGGGATTTGACACAACATGCAATGTCATTCTTTATTATCAAAAGAATCAGGGGGCACCTGGCTAGCTTGGTCGGTAGAGAACACGTGACTCTTGGTCTCGGGGTTGTGATTTCGAGCCCCATGCTGGGTTTAGAGATTGCTTAAAAATAAAATCTTAAAAAGAAAAGAATCAGGGATTCTGAGTGAGACAAATACACAGAACAACCAGCCCTTTGGGTGGATTAGTGTCAGTTAAACATTGGCTTCCCAGCCTCAAGCAACCTCCTGCTCAGTCACAGGGTATACTCAGACTAGAGGAAAAACACAACAAAGATGATGAGGATGAAGATGACCACACCCAAGGGTTTCTTTTCAGGGCTGTGTTCTAAGGATCCTGGGTCAGCCTGGGTGAGGCCTCCTCTGGGATCCTGTGATTGGCCTGGAGGAAGTGAAGGGGGGTATTTGGGAGATCAGCAGAGCCAGGAGCCCTGAGGCTCATCCACAGGTCCCCCAGACTCCGCTCACTTGGCCTGAATTCCTGGACCTCACCTTGGGCCAAGTGAGAACCAGTGTAGTCCCAGTGGCTGTCATGAAGTCACCTGGGATAGAGAAAGGACAGATGACATCCATTAGGACCAAAGTGGAGAGAGTCTGACTGCACGGTGTCATTTCCCAATCTATGAAAAGAAAACATGGTTCCACATTTATGGCAACATGGGCAGTGGAATGAGCCCTGTGGCACAGTGTGTACTGGGAAAACTTCTGAAACCAAAATGCCTGTCAATAAAAGAATGAGGCCCAAAGAATTCATAAAAGTAACATACACTTGTTCAAAACAACTGGGTAACTAGGTAACAGAAATGTTCAGGGTGATGATGAGTGAGATAAACAAGCAAAACAAATTATCTGCAAGTTCCCATCATTCCCTTCTCGGCAACTCCAAGCTCCCTCCTATATTCACACACCCCACTCACCTCTCAAACCACTGAAGGTTCATCCCAGACTGGGTGGAGAATGCCTGCATCATTCCTGCTGCTCCTGGGAGAGGGTGGGCAAGGAGCTACAGGAGGGTGTGGGAACTGGGATAGAGAATGTGCTCTGGGTCTCCTTGGGGCTGGTGTCCCTCACAAGAACGTGTCATTCTCGATGCATACACTGGAGAAACTTGAGCCCTGGGACAGCTGGACAGATGGACAACCCTACTCCCCCCAACAACAATCCTGCTCCCACTGCCACTCAGCAACCAGATTCTTCCCATATCCTTACTGTGCCTGCCGCCCAGATTGCTTGGTTGGTACCTCTACCCCTCCCACAGAGACCACCTTTGGAGAGATTATCTACCAGTTTCGCTAGGTTAGGAGGTTTACCTGCACCCCAGGGATGGTTTTATAAATATCAAAACTGTTGATTGCTATCTCAAGGAATTAGCTCACCTTAGGAGAGGCAGTCCCTTCACCAGGTCCACAAGGCCCCTATTTTGTCAAAGCATCATAAAATATAGTTAATAGAAAACAAGATGAATATGCCGAGAGGAAGATTTCACCTCAGTCATGACCATAGCCGCAGGAGGAGAGGTTTTCCATGTAGAAGTAGGATAAGTGTGTTATGGCCCATTGGGGTCATGTCCTCAGGAGAATGGAAAACAGCCTGGGCACTTGCCACCCCCCCATCTAAAGGAGGCCTGCTGGGTGTCTTGTTGGAATGGGTTGGAGAGGGGTCCCAGAGCCTTTCTGGCCGGGGGATCCTGAGACTGAGGACCAGCACTGACCAACCCACCTATGGGGTGACCTGCAGGCAGTGACCCATCACCAATGTCCTCGCAGGGTGCTCATGAGGTGAATCTGTGGGGTCTGTAGCTGGAGGTTTGGAGAAGATCCAGGAGGGCTGCTGAGGAAGGCAAGAGCAGACCTCAAACCACTTTGTCAGGGCCACACAAACAAGATGGAGTCCTAATAGGAAAACCCAAGGGCATAGAGAGGAGAACCCTGGCAGCTGGAAAAAAACAAAAGCAAAAGGCAAAACACAAAAAGAAAAAAACAAAAAACAAAACGTAACTTCCCCCTGAGTTTTGCGACCAGCCTAATGCCCCAGGAGCCATTTCCAGCTGCACCACTCTTGCACAGGAGGCTGACTAGAGTCAGGAGGCCTGGGACCCAGGTACTTGTAGCTGCAAATCCAGGAGATTCTGCGGCCTACTGTATAACATGGTGTTCCTTCATTTTTCCTCAAAAAGGGACTCTGACTACATAGTCACCAGCTCCTTGCCTTCTCTGAGGTTGCTGGGTCTTAGATACAGGAGTTTCTCTGGGGTCATTCAGATACTACTTAGAGGAATAGAGACTGGAACTGGGAGCTCCATGAGATAGGATGACGCTGCTATGCACAGCTGTAATGAACTCTTCCCGCAATACAGTTGACCCTTGAGCCTGGCATCTGGCATCTAAAGTAGGGTTTGAACCACACAGGTCCATTTATAAGCAGATTTTTTTTTTTTTTTACAGTACGTGACTGTAAATGTATTTTCTCTTCCTTATGCTTTTCTTCATAACATTTTCTTTTCTCTAGCTTACTTTCTTGTAAGAATACAGTATATAATACATATGACATACAAAATATGTGTTAATCGACTGGTTGTGTTATCGGTAAGGCTTCCAGTCAACAGTAAGCTATTAGCAGCTAAGTTTTTGGAGAGTCAAAAGTTATAGATGGATTTTCGACCCAGCTGGGGGAAGTCGGTACCCCTAACCCCCATGTTGTTCGAGGGACAACTGTATATGAGGTCTGAAATAAGGGTAAAGTAACAGAAACATTTGGAAATAGCCACGTGGCAGGAAATAACTCCAGCACATTCCAAAGAGGTTACACACAAAACAGCTGAGAAGTGTAAGGGAAACAGCGAACAGTTGGTGGGTCACTATGAAGAGAGTAGGAAAAAGAAGCATGGTTTTTCCTTTTAAAAATGTAGTCACTGTGGATAGATGCTCTCTGGTGGTCAGATCCAGAATTGTAGCTCTGAAAGTCTTGGCAGAGGGGCGCTGTCAAAGAAAGGGAGGGAGGAGGAAAAGGCCTGGGCTCTGGTGCTTCAGCCAGAACTCTCTGCAATTTCCCACCCCCTGCCAGCAATTCTTCCCTGAGTCTCTATGCCCTGACAGGGCAAGTCCAGCCCGAGTGAGCTAAAAGGAAATCTGCACATGAGAGGGTGTGAACATTTGGAGTGAGGGAAGTGTAAGACACACACACATACACAGATAAACTGTCCAAGTCAAGAGCAGAAGTTATTTAAATTTTATAAAAATTTTATAAAAAAGTTTTATAAACAGGTGAACACTTTTATAAATTGGTAAAAATATATGTGAAATTTTTTGTCCATTAGTTATTAGATATTTTAAGTGTTTCTTTCAACAAATTTACCTGATGTCAAAATATTAAACCCTACAAATATACATTTAGAAAATGAAATTATTCTGTACCTTCCAGCTCAATGATCCCCTCTCTGTGACCCACAGGTACCCACTATAAATAGATTGATGCTCATTTTCCAGATGTATTCTCTTTAGGTAAGGTGAATACCTACCTTAAAACACAAGTATTCCATATGTACACGTATTATTTTTAAATTATCAATCACGTAAGTAGTTTTATGCAAATTGGCTTTTTCACTTCTTCTGACTTCTCCAGATTTTCATTTCTTCAGTTAATGTGGTTTGGCATCTCTCCAGTGTTTCTTAGAGAAGCATTTTGCTTTCTCAGTGAATTATTTATTCCTATCTTTGGGCTCTTTTTCTCTATCAACTGGTTAGCAGCAGTCCTTTATGTTCATGCATATTAGCACAAGGTCCGTAATAATGTTTGCACATATTTACTCCCAGCTTTTCATTTTTTATTTTGACGGTACACAAATTGGTTTTAAATTTTTGTTGACTTTATTTTTAAAATAATATAGCAAAAGTGAATAATACACAGGGTTTCATCAATTACCAGCGCTCTGGGGATTCAGTCATTCAAAGCCTTAAAGGCATCAGGACACAGTGGAAAAAGCTTTATATCTAATTCTACATTTGTGAAAAATAGGGATGATACTTGAACACTTGTTTGGCTTCAAGGAGATATGTAAAGTGCCTCTGGCTTAAAGTAATTCTGTAAATGATGATTTCATTCCTGCCATGGAGGTCATTTTTCCTGTGCTTCTGCCTGGGCCACACCCCTGGCTTCAGACAGGCCAGTCGATGGGGCCCTATATGCAGGCCTCTAGGTGGAAGGGCCGGCACTGCATCTCCACGATCACCTTCACCACCAGGACGGTGGGTTGTTTGAGAACCCAGTGGGCATGACATACACACCAGAGAAATTTAAAACTAGATATGCAACCCTGGAAACACGTTAACCATGTTACAAATGTAATTAGAAAAATTAAAGGGAAGTTATAGAAAGACTTTGTCTATCCCGAGCAAAAACGTTAAATGTAAAGAAATGTGAATTATTGGGAAAATATTCGGAACATTTTATTAAAAAATGTTTATTATTATCATATGTAAATAAATCAAATTACCTAGAAGAGTGTAGTTCAAAATCCACAGTGAAGTAATTTAAACTATGCATCACAGTCAAATATATAAATATTAAAGTATAAAAACATGGGACGCCTGTCTGGCTTAGTCGGTAGAGCATATGACTCTCGATCTCAGGGTCGTGAGTTCAAGCTCCACGTTGGGCATAGAGCTTACTTTAAAAAAAATAATAAAGTATAAAACAAATTATATCTGTATATGTCTGTGTATGTATGTATAAAGCATATTGAAGAAGAGTATATGTATTGTAATCCAAATTTTGAAGAAATATATATGTTCATGCAACTCTACCTCTATAGTACTCTATACACAAAAGTATAGCTGGAAAATACAAATTCTCTACACGCAAAAATATGGCTGGAAAATACAAATTTAATTATGAACGATGAACATCTTGCTGTATATCAGGATGAAGGAGATATACAGGAAAAAATTCCCTAATAAATACTCATTCTGCACCGCATTTGTTTTCAGGACAAATATATTAATTTTGAAATCAGAAAAATGACGAGGTAAAATTATATAAGATTGTAGTAGATTCCTTGCTGGGAATTTCATTACAAAAGTAATGAATTACTTTCCATTATTGAAAAGTAATTTCATTATTAGGTAATGCAGGTAAGCATAAACACACATTCTAAATAATTTTGGGTGGTCAAATTGGGGCAACAGTGGAGTCAGGAACCCAATCTCTAGTGGCTAGCTCTCATCTGCTTTCCTATTCTTTCCTTCAAATAGCTTCACAAAGACATATTTCTATGAACACTGTGGCTTTTTGGCTATAACATGCAAATACTAGTTTTTCCTCTTTTATAAATTGTTGTGCAATATTCAACAACTATCCCTCGACATTTCTTTAAAATAGGTTATCAATCTATTTCAGTTGATAAACGTGTCCCTAATAAACTGAATATTTCAATATCAGTAAATAAGCAAAAGAAAATGTCTCACATTCACATGTGACCAGTTACATTTGCAAGTCAACTTCAGAATAAATAACGATGCAATTAAAAGTGCATTTGCGGGGCGCCTGGGTGGTTCAGTCGGTTAAGCGGCTGCCTTCGGCTCAGGTCATGATCTCAGGGTCCTGGAATCGAGCCCCGCATCGGGCTCCCTGCTTGGCGGAGAGCCTGCTTCTCCCTCTCCCTCTGTCTGCCGCTCTGCCTACTTACGCTATCTCTGTTAAATAAAAAATAAAAAAATAAAAAATAAAAAGAGCGATTCTTAAAAAAAAAAAGTGCATTTGCATGTCACTGGCTCTTTTCAATTTTCTATAGTTACCCTGTGAGATGATTTTTGGAAATGAAGTCACTTTTATTTTTTTTTTTAAGATTTTATTTATTTATTTGACAGAGAGAGAGACAGCGAGAGCAGGAACACAAGCAGGGGGAGTGGGAAAGGGAGAAGCAGGCTTCCCGCCGAGCAGGGAGCCCGATGTGGGACTTGATCCCAGGACCCTGGGATCATGACCTGAGCCAAAGGCAGACGCTTAACGACTGAGCCACCCAGGCGCCCATGAAGTCACTTTTAAACAAAGAAAACATAGTTAAAATATGTCTGATATATATAGTATGGACTCAATAAATATTTGTAGAATAAATGAAAAAATGATAATAATGTTTGGGGCGCCTGGGTGGCTCAGTCAGTGGAGCATCCAACTCTTGATTTCAGCTCAGGTCATGATCTCAGGATCTTGAGATCAAGCCCCGTGTAGGACTCAGCACTCAGCACAGAGTCTGCTTGAGATTCTCTCTCTCCCTCTCCCTTTGCCCCTCCCCTGGCTTAAGAGCACGCACTCTCTCTCTCAAAATAAATAAATAAAATCTTTAAAAAGATGTTTGAATGCATCTCAACTACATATACATGTGTATGTATATATATATATGTCTACACGTGTGTGTATGTATATGTCTACATGTGTGTATGTATGTATACATGTTTATATGTTTCACACTTTCACAGACTCATATGTGCAGATTTCTGAGAATCGTTGGTGGAGGGGCTGAAGAAAACTTCCTGACATGAGGTTTAATGTCCTCGGGCTCTGTCTGAGTTACCCTTTAATGCTTTGTCACATAAACTTCCAGAAAATTCCCTGTGATGGGGCTCTTCTCTCCCTCCTCCCAAGGTTTCCTGCTAAATGATGGTCCAAGCCGCCCTTCTGGATCTGGTCACTAGATGGCAGTGCCCACCAATTTCTGAATTTTCTCCAAAAAACAAAAACAAAACAAAACAAACAAAAAGCAAACAAAAAAACATAATTATTTGAGAAAATGAAACAAAAATCTATCAAAGGTTCTTTTGCATTGCGAATGGTGAAAGTGTATGTAAAACAAAAATCATAGCCAAACCCCTTTACTCAGCAGTTTTCTTCTCTAGGGTTCCACAGATGTAAAACATCAGGCTAGTATCCCACTCGCTGAGAACCCTGGTGTATACTACAGGCCTGGGGTCAGGGCAAAGAGAGAAGGGGTTCAGGTAACTCTACAATTGTGCTGTGAAGGTTCATACAGTTTTCCAGAGATGCCCAGTTGCCGGGTAGTGGATTTCCACACAGGATTTCCTCAGGGACAAACCAAGTCCTGGAGTATTCCCTGACCATGATACCTGGTTGGGGTCTCAGATTAGCTCTCCGCTCCCCTCTTTCCCTGGTTAGTTTCCCTGGTTAGCCTCCCTCAGGTCTCAGTTTAAACCTCACTTCCTGTGGGAAGTTTCCTCAGACACAGATAATGGTTTGATTATCCTTAATCATCTAGTCACTCCACCAGCTCACCATTTCCAGATACACTTTTTCATTTGCAAGGAGTCCGATGAGAGTGAGTTCCAAAAGTCTCACGGGCTGTGTGGCTTCATACAATGCACTGAAGACTCTAGAGCTTTCAAATGTCCTATCTGAAGCTTCGCCCCAGGATTCACCTCTTGCACTTTTTTTTAAAAGATTTTATTTATTTATTTGTCAGAAAGAGAGAGAGAGACGCTGAGCACAAGCAGGAGGAGCAGCAGGCAGAGGGAGAAGCAGGGTCCCTTCTGCACAGGGAACCTGAAGCGGGACTCGAACCCAGGACCCTGGTATCATGACCTGAGCTGAAGGCAGATGCTTAACCGACTGAGCCACCCAGATGTCCCAACCTCTTGCACTTTTGAGAGGGATGCCCAGGACATGGGCCAGTTGAGCAGTGGAACAGCAGAGTTGTTCCATGGAGAACAACTGGGGCGGGTACTGTAGAGAAGCTGTGGAGGCTGTGGATTGATGTTCCCTCTTCTAAAAGGTCCCATGAGAACTCCTAAACGAGTCTCTTCTTTTTACCAGACACGGTATTCCATGGCAAGGACCACAGGAACCTCCTAGAGGTACAACTGCGGGTCTGAAAGTTTCAAATGATTTACTTTGCAGAATACTGTTGAAAATCTATTTCCAAAATAAATAAATGAACTTGGAAAAGAGGGAAAATTAAAGAAGCAAGCAAAATTCTCTATTAAACTCTGGTGACATATAATCATTCTCAGTATTCTTATTAACTGTGTGCATAATATGACACTGACTTATATTTTAATCTACATAATAATATTGAATCTCTTGGCATAACTATAGGGTCCACGTGGTGTTTCCCTCTTTACAGATGAGAAAGCTAAGCCTCACATCCCAGGCATGGCTGAGGCCAAAACACCTGTGTGACCTACGCTGCCTTTGTGATTTCATCGAACACCCACAAGGACCCTGTGAGGGAGGGTCCTTTGTTCAATCCCTGGATTGGGGGGGTGGGCTGCTGAGGCTTGGGAAGCTTAGTGCCGCATCCTGCCGTACATCATTGGCAGAGCCCAGGCTGGAACCCACATCTTTCCGACCCCAAAGCCCTTACTCTTCCCATTGAGTGTACTGTTAATGGGCTTTGCTTCTGACCATTATAGGAATCCCTGCTCAGTTTAGACAGTGTGGAAAATACATTCAAGAATGGAGGGGAAAATATAAATAACCACCAACTCCGCAACCCACTGACAACCAGTTAACTTTTGGGGTTTCTTTCCTGACACTTGAACACTGTTTAAAATCTAAATTTACTGTGGCTATTTGGGGCAACTCTTTTGTCTTCATTCCTACCGTTCTAAACCGTATCACACAAATACTATTTCTAACAAAGAAGGAAAGCTATGTATTATCTTTGAAAATGAATGAACTATTACAAGAATACGATAGGCAAAACCTGACAGAAACATTCAGAGAACATAATTCCTTGCTTCTCAAAGAACTTTGCCTTAAAGCAAATTACAGTTAAAGTCTATATAATGACATGCTTGCTTATAGGGCAAATTCCAGACTATACATATTTAAGCCAAATTTAAGTGACCTTCATACATATTCGTAAGGAATCTTGAAAGAAAGCCTTAAATGTGCCTAAATTGTTGATCTACCAAGACCCAGTTTAAATACCACCATTACTTTCTCACAGCAAATGTGGCTGCATACAAAGCAATCCTTATCCTGTCGGTGAGCCAGTTCATTTTCTGGAGCTAGGGAAAGTGCAGGGATGAGTATCCACAGAGGAAAGGAAATTAACTTTCTACTGACAAAAGTATGATGCACTCATTCTGTTACACACTGAGCACTAAACTAAGCTTGAATAGAAAAAAGATTGAAAGCTTGATTTGTGGCTAACGTTCCCCTGTAGAAATCCCAAGCATGTGAGATAGTGCACTGTATGAGCGCAGACAGCCACACACCTCACTCACTCCAACCAGGGCCTCAGCCTTGACTTGCTGTGGCAATCTAGGATCTGCCTCTCTTCTCACTTCCTTACACACACACAAGAAGCCCCTTTCCCTGGATCTGTGAAGTCCCTTCCCTTGTGCTGGCCTCACCTATAAAGGAGGAAAGCACCAAATCTCAGTGGTTAGGACTACGTGCACTGGAATGAAGCAGATCTGGGTTTGAGCCCTGGTTCCATTACCTACTAGCACAGTGGTGCCCAAGTTTGCTCACCATGCACTCGGCTCAGATGAGCAAAACTACCAAGGGCCTTTGTAACCAGGCTGGTTGTCCTCATTGGTTCCATCTCTACCTGGCTTTGTCTAGTCCAGTACTCTCTCCCATTGAGAATACACACAGTCTTATACATTTGCCTCAGCCTTTGTCCCTCATCCAATAGGGCTGTATCCACCCCCCCCCCAAGGTTCCTACTGAAATTAACCTTAACGAGGTCAACAACCACCTTTCTCACATTTCCAGATCATGAGTGTTGAAATGAAGGTTCAAATGAAGGCAAATATTTCCCTCTCTAAAACAGAATTCCATTTGCTTGGGTCTAGACCAATATTATATTGCAATGCTATCATTTACCTAAAAGCTAGAGTTTAAAATACCTTCCATAGAGTCAGAGTCAGATAATGGGGAAGCATGTGCTATAGACAATGGGCTTTCAAATAAAGGAAACATTTTTCTCTACCTCCCATACTTTGGCTCCATCATAATGAATTTTGCTAATAGGTTTACTGAATGGTAGCAATAAATTTTCACGGTCCTTTCAATAACCTTTATCTTTTTTGTTTTTATTTTTTTCTCAAGGGATTCCAAGTATGCAATGAAATCATCTAAAATTATAATGTTGTTTTATACTACGCCATGGCTAGATATCTCATCTAAAAACATTCTCTAATGGGCGCCTGGGTGGCTCAGTTGGTTAAGCGACTGCCTTCGGCTCAGGTCATGGTCCTGGAGTCCCGGGATCGAGTCCCGCATCGGGCTCCCTGCTCGGCGGGGAGCCTGCTTCTCCCTCTGACCCTTCCCCCTCTCATGTGCTCTCTGTCTCTCTCATTCTCTCTGTCTCAAATAAATAAATAAAATCTTAAAAACATTCTCTAATATACCATAATTACACAATGTAATAGTGCTTGGTATGATCTGGATGTTTGTGTCCCCCCACAAATGCATATACCATAATCCCCAACTGATGGTAGTAGGAAATGGGGTCTTTGCAAAGTGATCAGGTCATGAGGGCAGAGCCCTTATTAAAAGGCCCCAGAGAGCTTGCTTGCCCCTTCTATCATGTGAGGACACAGCAAGAAGTTGGCAGTCTGCAACCCAGAAGAGGGCCTTCACTAGAACCCAACCATGCTGTCACTGTGAACTTGGACTTCTAGCTTCCAGAATTATGAGAATAATTTCTATCATTATAAGCCACCCAGGCTGTGGCTTTTGCTATAGCAGCCTGAATGGACTGAGACAGTACTGAAACATAATGGTGGTAATAGGGAACTCCTTTGCATGTTCTGGAATCTTAAGCCAAAATACTTACACTTCACAACAGAAACCATAGTGCCAGACTTTCTTTTGGGATGTGTCCATTCAGTAAAATAACTCAGCCTATATAATAAATATACATGTAGCAATGTTAATTACATGAATGTTTGAATTAATGAAGAGATGGGTGAGAGGTGTCTTCATTTAATAATTTCAAATAGTATATGTGGATATGCTCCCTCCACGAGGTGTATGTCTTATTTTATGTGTCAACTTGACTGGGCCATGAGATGCCCAGATATCTGGTTATACATTATTTCAGGGTGTTCTGTGAGAGTGTTTCTGGATGCAATTAGCATTTGAATTGGTAGATTGAATAAACCAGATCACCCTCCCCAATGTGAGTGGGCATCATCCAATCCACTTAGGGCCTAAATAGAACAAAAAGGTGGAGGAAGGGAGGATTTGCTCTCTCTTCCTGACTCATTGAGCAGGACATTGGTTTTCTCCTGCCCTCAGACTGGGACTCACACCATCTGTGCTTGGTTTTCAGGCCTTTGGACTTGGACTGGAACTACATCATCAACTTTCCTGGGTCTCAAGCTAACAGACACCAAATCATGGGACTTCTTATTCTCCATAATGGCATGAGCTAATTCCTCATAATCAATCAACCTCAATCTCTCTCTGTCCTCTCTCTCCCCTCTCTCCTTCCCTCTCTCCCTCCCTCTCTCTTTCCCTATATGTATATATAGGGCAGGGCAAACTTAATGCCTCACTGCTAAAGAATAGGGTAGGCAAATGGAAAATAGAGAAATTCAGCAAACACCACCTTAACCCAGCAATGAATATCAACATCTCCAGTGACATTATGTGGGTATCATGTCCTCCCAGGTAGGTTGTGACAAGAAGGGCTCTGCAACTCTGTGGTATTCTTTCAGAAAACCCCTAATCCTCATCTAATTATTAGAGAAAAAAAAAAGACTAAGCTTTTATTCCTCAAGGCTATCAGGGTCATGAAAATAGTATGGCAGTCCGTCACAGAGTTAAACAGTTACCATATGACCAATAAATTCCACTCCTAGGTACATACCCAAGAGAAATAAAAACACAGGTCAACATAAAAACTTGTAAACAAATGTACAAATCATCATCATTCATAATAGCCAAAAAAGTAGAAAACAACCCAAATGACTATCAGAAGATGAATAGGTAAACGAAATGTGGTATATCCATGCAGGAGAATATTATTCATTCAAAAAAAGTAATGAACTACCGGCACATGATACAGTATGCATGAACCATAAGAACATTTTGCATGACTCCATTTTAATGAAATGTCCAGAATAGGCAAATCCATAGAGACAGAAAACACATCTCTGGTTCCTTGGGTTGAGGGTGGGTGCAAGATTTAATGGAATTCAAGCATAATTGACTTTTGGGGATGATGGAAATGCCTAAAGCTCACTTATGCTGATGACCACACAACTCCATACATTTATTAAAATCACTAAACTGTACCCTTAAAATGCGTGAACTTTATTGTCTAAATTATATTCCAATAAAGTTGTTTAAAATATGATGTTGGCCTGGTCTCCTGTTGTACCACAGTGAACATCAGCCTTTTAATAAAAAAGGTCTTGGGGCACCTGGGTGGCTCAGTCAGTTAAGCGTCTGCCTTTGGCTCAGGTCATGATCCCAGGGTCCTGGCATTGAATCCTGCATCGGACTCCCTGCTCAGTGGGGCGCCTGTTTTATCCTCTGCCCCCCCGCCCCCACTCGTGCTTTCTCTCTCTCTCTCAAATAAATAAATAAATAATCTTTAAAAAATAAAATAAAAAAGGTCTTGATGCATGTGTTTTGTATAAAAATGAATCTATATAAAACTTTCACTGTATCTCAGGCCTGCTGACTCTATGTCCTGTGTTCCTCCAAGCAATGACCTTCCCCCCACACATGCCACCTCAGGTTGCTCTTGTGTGCAAAGTGTGATTTATCACTTCCACATCTTCCGACTGTGGTGGTGGCTGCAGAGTTGGTCCAGGACAGAGTCCAGGGCCTGGCCTGAGTGACATGACCTCAGCATCACTACTTTCTTCTCTGCTCTGTGCCCTTTCTCATGTGACTCCACTCTGGGGGGACAAACTGTAACTCTCTTTCTGGGTGTCAGTGTGGCAGGACTTCTCAAAGGGCTACATAGGTGCACACCCTTTGCACCAACAATTTCCCTGTTAGAAGTTTATCTTCAGGACATAGTTAAGGATGGCAGTAAAGTATTGGTTATATGGATTGCCCTCCTGATATTTTCTTAGTTTTGCTCTGGGCCTGGATTTAGGAAGGACGACCTAATGGGAAGCAACACCATGAAGGGGTAGAAGGAAACAGAGGGAAATGTAATTTTCAGCAGGTACCCGTGCACGCGCACACACACACGCACACGCACGCACGCACTCATTCACCAACCAGGTTCTGTTATTACAATACTAGAATTCTCTCACAACAGTGTGCTGGACTCAAAGAGGACACATTCAGCTCTCCAGTGCACCTATCCACGTGAACTGTACCCTGAATTGTGCCCTTTAGCAGAGCACAGACTGAAAAGATGCATCAACACAGTGTTGATGATAAGGGATATAAGAAACACTCCGAATTCCAAAAAACATGGGTTGTGACGATTGGTTATGTCACTTCCATAGGATGGTACCCTAGTCAAACATTCAAAAAATAATGGCAATGAAAACACTGATGAGAGACGATTTATTGCCTATCGGATTAGCGATGATTCATGTTATTTCCAAAGCGTGGAGAAATGGAAACTTTCATACCATATTGTTAGGAATGTGCATTAGTAATAGTATTCTGAATATATTGTGTTAATAGACATTTTCTAGATTTCATAGTTTAGAAAGAATAATTTCAGGAACTTAATAAAGAGATGCTTACAAAGATACTTAACATATATGAGCAAAGTTTCTAAGTATAGTATTGTTTATAATAGAAAAAATGGTAAAGATGAAAACAAAATTTTTTTCACTAAGATACTGGTGAATTAAATTTTGTGCCTTCCATAAGATGAAACACCCAGAGGATGTTAAATAAATAAATAAATAAATATAAAAAAAATTTTGTTGTAAAGTAATTTAAAATGTCATCTTAGAAATGCATTTACATGGAAAGATGATCATAATAAGAGCAAAGGTGGGTTATAAAGATGGTAAGTGGAACGGATCCCTTTTTTGCTAATACGGGTCTCTAGCTATTTATCTAGAGGTCTCAAAAGATAAAAATGAAAATAATCTTTTTCTTCTTCCCACATATAGCTTTCTCTTGAGCATAGAGGGAGTTAGTCAGTATCCCTGCACCTTGGGTACACTGCTTTTCCACCCAGACTTCCAGCAAGCTCTGTCTTGTGAAATTGGGCCACAGCCCCTCGCTCCCACCTTCCGGCTCCCTGATGTCCAAGCTGCAGTTCAGGCTTCTGTCAGGAGGTGGCACCAATGTACCGCTTCATTCAAATTTCTCTACAAGGACGTATTCAAAGAACGCCCCCCCCAAAAATAAAATACAATACCGTTTCTGAAATTTCAGCTTATGAACCTATGTACAGAATGATTCTAATTCTGTCTGAAAAAACTGATAGGTCTACAAGAAGACGAAAAACATTTATGCGGGGGTCTATCTGATGAAACCCCAGGTGGTGGTAGTATGCCTTGGCAGTCAGCTAAGGCTGGCAACTGGCAACGCAGGGCAGACAGGTGACAGAGAGACTGGGGTGGTCAGAGCAGGGTCTGGGCAGCTGTGCCCTGTGTCATAGACAGGGGATGACAGCCAGGGGGTGGGAGAAGGACTGGACAGCCCGGAGAGCGGTGGGGTAATGGAGGGTGAATGCCTTGTCCCCTAGGAGGGAAACTCCACAGTCAGGTCAACCTACACTGATGAGAGAAGAGAGAAATCAATGAACAAGGAGGATGAAGATCTGGGGTCAACAGCAAATAGAACTACTTTTAAATACATAATGAGTTTTCCAAACAGAACTGGTATCATATTAAACAAACCATTCCTAGACATTTGTTATCTTTTGCAAAACATACTCCTTTTCCTAAAAAGAAAAAAGTGGAGATGGATGCCACCAGGTAGCCAGATTTGGGATGTTAGCTCTGAGAGTCTCAGACCTGGGGGCTCAGCAAGGGAAGGGACAGATGGAAGTTTGGATCTTGGCTCCATGGCACCACCCAGAGATACATGGAATTTGTTTCATTTAATTTCAAGTCAGTTAACATACAGTGCGGCACTGGTTTCAGGAGCGAAATCAGTTTCATCACTCACATACAACACACAGTGCTCATCCTGACAAGTGCCTTCCTTAATGCTCATCACCCATTTATCCCATCGACCTCCCCTCCAGCAATCCTCAGTTTGTTCTCTACGGTTAAGAGTCTCTTATGGTTTGCCTCCCTCTCTGTTTTTATCTTATTTTTCCTTCCCTTCCCCTATGTTCATCTGTGTTGTTTCTTAAATTCCACACTGAGTGAAATCATGTATTTGTCTTTTTCTGACTGACTTATTTCTGATTTTAGGTTGATGTTTGCCTTGTGATCTTAGTTCCCTATGGGTTCAAAAAACTTGTGAAGTTGCAGATTGTCTTTTGTTGTAAGGGTGAGAGGTACATTCTTTCCAACTTTCTATCCTAAGTGGAAGCCAGCAGCTCTAATTTGTTTAATTTGTTATACCTAATTTGAAGTATAATTAACATACAGTGTTATATTTGCAAATGACATATCCAACAAGGGACTAATACCCAAAATATATAAAGAACTTATACAACTCAGGTATACAATGTAAAAATTCAACAATTCTATACATTTTTCAGTGCTCATCACAATAAGTGTACTCTTAATTCCCTTTATGTATTTCACCCCTCTCCCCACCTCCCCTCTGGTAACTATCAGTTTGTTGTCTATAGTTAAGAGTTTGTTTCTTTCTTTTTTTTCCTTTGCTCATTTTTTCCCTCAAATTCCACATATGAGTGAAATCATATGTTATTTGTCTTTCCCTGACTGACTCACTTCACTTAGCATTATACCCTCTAGGTCCATCCATATTGTTGCAAAAGGCAAGAGTTCATTCTTTTTTATGGCTGAGTAATATTCCATGGGATATATACACCACTTTTTCTTTATCCATTTATCTGTAGATGGATACTTGGGTTGCTTCCATATCTTGGCTATTGTAAATAATGCTGCAATAAACATAGGGGTGCATATATCTTTTCAAATTAGTGTTTTTGTTTTCTTAAGGTATATACCCAGCAGTACATTACTGTATCATACGGTAATTCTATTCTTAATTTTTTGAGGAATGTCATTACTATTTTCCACAGTGGCTGCACCAATTTGCATTCCCACTACTAGTACACAAGTGTTCCTTTTTCTCCACATCCTCACTGACACTTGTCATTTCTTGTGTTTCTTATTTTAGTCATTCTGATAGATATAAAGTGATGTCTCATTGTGGTTTTAATTTGCCCTTTCCTGATGATTAATGATTTTGAGCATCTTTTCATGTGTCTGTTGGCCATCTGGATGTCCTCTTTGAAGAAAATATTTATTCAGATCCTCTGCCTACTTTTTTAATCGAATTGTTTTTTGGTATTGAGTTGTATAAGTTCTTTATATATTTTGGATATTAGCCCCTTGTTGGATATGTCAATTGCAAATACCTTCTCCCATTCAGTAGGCTATCTAGCTCTAATTTTTTAATTGACTTTTCAATTAAAGTAATTATAGATTCCCATGCAGTTGGAGCAAAATAAAGCAGAGACATTCCATTTACATTTTTCCCATACTCCCCCAATGGTAACATTTTGCAAAACTATAGTATAATAGTATAATATCTTGACCCAAATATGAACATTAATCCACCTATATTATTCATATTTTCCAACATTACTTGTACTTATTTATGTGTATGTGTGTGTATTAACTTCTTTACAATTTTATCATCTGTGTACATTCGTGTATCCACCACTATATGCAAGGTAGTAAATAGCTCCAAAACCACAGTGATCCCTCTTGTTGCCCTTTAACCCCACCCACCTTCCTCCCACCCCTACACCCCTATCACTAATAACTGGCAACCACTGAGATATCCTTCATTTCTAAAATTTTGTCATTTCAAAATGTTATATGAGGGTATCATATAGTATGTAACTTTTTGGGGATTGTCTTTTTTTCACTCAGTATAATTACCTGGACTTCGTCCAAATTGTTGCATGCATTAATAGTTCATACCCTTGGGGCGCCTGGGTGGCTCAGTCATTAAGCATCTGCCTTCAGCTCAGGTCATGATCCCAGGTCCTGGGATCAAGGCCCACATCGGGCTCCTGGCTCAGTGGGGAGCCTGCTTCTCCCTCTCCCTCTGCCTCTCCCCCTGCTCATGCTATCTCTCTCTCTCTGTATCTCTGAGTCTCAGATGAATAAATAAAATCTTTTTAAAAATAGTTCATACCCTTTTATTACTCAGTAGTATTCTGTAATGTATATTCTCTACAGATTGTTTATTCACCTGTTTAAGAACATCTGGGCTAATTCCACATTTTGGCTAAGACAAATAAAGCTTCTATGAACGTTAGTATACAATTTTTTGTGTGAACATTTTTCTTTTTCTCTGAGATACATGCGCAAGAGCAAAATTGCTGGGTGGTATGGTAATGCATTGCAATTACCTGTTCCGTTTTATAAAAAACTGCTAAACTGTTTTCCAGTGTAGCACTTCCGCACTTCCGCACCAGCAGTATATGAATGGTTGAGTTTCTCTACATCCTTGCCAGCATAGGTGTCACTATTTTTTTTTTCTTTCTCTTGCCTTATTGCATTGACTAGACTCCAGGACTATATTGCATTAGAGAGATGAGAATGGGCATCCTTGTCTTGTTCCTGATCTTAGAAGAAAAGCATTCAGCCTTCCACCATTGAATATGATGTTAATTGTAGTTTGTTTGTTTTTTATAAATACCCTTTATCCCTTGAGGGAGTTTCCCTCTATTTCAATTTTTTAGAGGTTTATTGTTATGAATGGGTGTTTGATATTGACAACTACTTTTTGTACATGAATTGATATAATCATATGATTTTATTCTTTAGCCTGCTGATACGGTGGATTAATAGTGATTGATTTTTGAAATGTTGAACAAGCTTTGCATACCCAGAATGAAGCTCACTTCACCATGATATATAATTCTTAATACATTTTGGATTAGGTTTACTAATATTTTGTTAAGGATGTTTGCATCTAGGTTTATGAGAGATATTGAGCTGAAAGTTTCTTTAATTTCACTGTGTCTTTTTCTGTTTGTTTTTTTTTAATTAGATTAACACTGGTCTCATAAAATGAATTAGGAAGTGTGCCCTCCTTTTCTATTTTCTAGGAAAGATTATGTAAAGTTGGTGTTAATTCTTCAAGTGTTTGGGTAGAATTATACAAGGAAACCATCCAGATCTGAAGATTTCTATTTTGAAAGCTTTTAAATTATGAATTCATTTTCTTACGTGCTTATAGAATTATTCAGATTGCCTATTTCATCTTGGTTGTGTTATGACGGTTGGTGTTTTTTGAGGAATCAGTCTGTGTCACCTAAATTGTCATATTTTTTTGTATAAAGTTATTTGTAGTATTTCCTTTTTTATCCTTATACTGGGTGCAATAAATAGGGGATATCTGTAGTGATATCCCACTTCATTTCTGATTGGTGATTTGTGTGTTATCTTTGTCTGTCTTGCTAGAAGTTTATCAATTTTATTGATTTTTGGAAGAACCAACTTCTGTTTACTTGAATTTTTCTAGGGTTTTCTTGCTTTCAATTTGATCAATTACTACTCTTACCTTTATTACTTTCCCCCTTATGCTTACTTTGGGTTTATTTTACTTTTCCTTTTTCTAGTTTCTTAAGTTTGGAACCTAGATTATTGACTTTAGAACTTTTCTCCTTTCTTTTTAAAATTGAAATATAATTGACATTGTGTAAGTTTAAGGTGTACAACATGTTGATTGGATGCATTTATATATTGCAACATGATTCCCACCACAGCATTAGCTAACACCTCAGTCGCACTGCATAATTATTTCTTTTTTGTGGTGGGAACAAGTAAGACTAGTCTCTTAGCAACTTTGAAGTTTATAGTACAGTATTGTTGGTTATAATCACAATGCTGTGCATTACCTCTCTGGGAATTATTTATCTACTAGTTCCAAGTTTGTACCCTTAAACAATACCTCCCCAGATCCCCAACCTCCTTTTCTCTTTTCTTTTTCTAATTTTAGATTTTTTCTTATATTAAATAAAATTACCATTTTTATTTACTTTATCACACGGTATATTTTTCTTTATTATGTATTTTTATAGAAAACTAGTAACATTCCTGTGGATTGATAGATTAATTTTAGCTATATCAGTCTGGAAAAAAGAATGCTACTGTAAGATATGAGTGAAATTTATAAAATATATATTGCAGTTACTATGCTAATTACTTAAATGCCAGGTTAGGGGTATATATTCTATATAAAGTTTTAAACCAAACAGGAGACGCTCTCTCCTTTTCTCCACCATTGTGGTGTATGTGGTTGACTGCTCCTGCCATGTATTCTCACAAGACTTTCAGAATCAAGCGGTTCCTAGCCAAGAAACAAAAGCAGAATTGTCCCATTCCCCAGGGGATTCAGATGAAAAATGGTCATAAAATCAGGTACTACTCCAAGAGGAGGCATTGGAGAAGAACTACGCTGGGTCTATAAGAGATCACACATGAGATGGCACATATATTTATGCTGTATGAAGGGTCATATGCTCATATCCTATCACTTTGTAACATCACTACTACTTGAACAATGACATGTATTATCAGAGAAATGATTTTTCTGTTACTATACTTCTGTACCAGTAGGTTGGTTGAGTAATAAATATGTGAGACCTTTTGTTTAAAAAAAAAGAGAGAGTAAAAGAGTTATAAATAAAAATACATTTATATTGTCTTTTATATTTCTCTATGCAGTTACCTTTACTGGTTCTCTTTATTGTGCATGTGTGTGGATTTTAGTTACTGTGTAGTATTCTTTTATTTCACCCCAAAGGAATTCCTTTATTTTCTCATAAGGCAGGTCTGTTAGCAATGAATTCTCTCATTTTGTATTTACCTAAGGATACCTTGATTTCTTCTTTATTTTTCCTGGATATCAAATTCTTGGTTCATAGTCTTTCAGCATTTTGAATATGTCATACCACTGCCTTCTGACTTACATGGTTTCTGATAAGAAGTCAACAATTATTCTTATTAAGGATCTCCTTATGTGATGCATCACTTTCTTCTTGATGCTTTCAAGATTATCTCTTTGCTTTTGGCTTTTGAAAGTGTCTATGATGTATCTAGGTGTGGATCTCTTTTGGTTTACCCTACTTGGAATTTTATGAACTTCTTGGATGTTCATATTAATGGTTTCCATCTAATTTAGGAGGTTTGGAGCCATTATTCCCTTAACTATTTTTTCTGCCCCTTTCTCTTCTCTCCTTCTGGGACTCTCATTATATATCTGTTGGTACAATTGACGGTGTCCCACAAGCCTCTTGAGGCTCTGTTGATTTTTTCATCATTCTTTTTTTCTTCATGTTCCTCACACTGGAGAATCCCAATTAACCTATCTTTAAGTCCACAGATTCTTTTTTCTGCCAGCTCGTTTCTGCAGTTGAACTCCTCTAACATATTTTTCCTTTTAGTTACTGTGTTTTTCAACTTCAAAATTTCTATTTGGTTTTTTTTTTTAAATGTCTGTCTCTTTATTTATATTCTATATCTTATGAGATATTGTTTTCATATTTCCCTTTAGTTCTGTAGACATGTTTTCTTTCAGTTCTTTGAACACATTTATAATAGCTGATTTAAAGTCTTTTCCTAGTAAGTCCAATGTCTGGGTTTAATTTGGGACAGTTTCTTTTCTTTTTTTTTTTTAAGATTTTATTCATTTATTTGAGAGAGAGAATGAGATAGAGAGAGAGAGCATGAGAGGGGGGAGGGTCAGAGGGAGAAGCAGACTCTCCGCTGAGCAGGGAGCCCAATGCGGGACTCAATCCCGGGACTCCAGGATCATGACCTGAGCCGAAGGCAGTCGTTTAACCAACTGAGCCACCCTTATTTGGGACAGTTTCTATTGATTGCTTTTTTTTCCCTGTGTAAGTCATACTTAACTGTTTCTTCTCATGTTGCATGATTTTGTTTTGAAAACTGAATGTTTTAAACAATGTGGCAACTTGGGAAATCACATTTGCTCCACTCCCCAGAGTTTTCTTGTTGTTGTTATAGTTGTTTATCGTTGCTGCTACTGTTATTCTTATAGTTTGTTTATTGAGTGATTTTCCAAACTAATTCTCTAATGTCTGTGCATTCTTTGTCATGTGTGACCACTAAAGTCTCTGATAGGTAAGCTTAATGGACTTTTAATGATTAGACAGAGATTGCCTTAAATGGCTTACACCTATAAACCTCCCAGTCTTTGCCAAGGAGCTGTGTGTGTGTGTGTGTGTGTGTGTGTGTGTGTGCTGAATCATGCCTTCACTCCTCCAGAAGGCAGTTTGCAACACTATCCTATCCTTCACTTCCTGTTTACACAAAGGCTCATGATCAGCCAGAGGTAATAAAATACAACTTTCTCAGATCTGTCTTGGGCATGTACACAGCCCTATACCTATATGTTGCATTCTAGTTCCTTAGAATATGTGTGAGCTTGCCAAAGCCCCCTACAAATGCCACAATACATGATTTTCCTCTCAAGTTTTTTTAAAGGAGACTCCTGTTTGTCCTAAAAGGTACCACCTCCTTGGAAAGCTGTGATACTACACTATTACCATGGATTGTATTTGACAGATGCTCTGGGGATGAGGTTTTTCTCACGGAGCAAGCTAAGTCATGTCCAATAAAGACAAGCATTCTGAATGCAGCTTGATTTTCAGAAAACTACCAGACAGGTCAAATAGTAATAGCTCTCTGGGGTTAGGGCTTTTGGGGGAGCACCAAGTTTGTTTTGCCACCTTCAGTAACTGATAAGCTGCTAGTTTTCACATCTACTGTGCTTACCAGTCCCCTAATTTTATTTTATTTTTTTAAAGATTTTATTTATTTATTTGAGAGAGAGAGAATGAGAGAGAGCACATGAAAGGGGGGAGGGTCAGAGGGAGAAGCAGACTCCCTGCTGAGCAGGGAGCCCGATGCGGGACTTGATCCCGAGACTCCAGGATCATGACCTGAGCCGAAGGCAGTCGCTTAACCAACTGAGCCACCCAGGCGCCCTCCTAATTTTAAAGAATCCAGTAGATCTAGGGAGATGAGGATAAGACTAGGGCAAGATAAAAATGCCAAAAAGTTCACAGTTCTTACTTAGATTTAACTGATTTTTTTGGCTCCTTGAATTGTTACAGCCTTTTGTTAATTTCCAAAGTTCTGAAACTATTGATTTTTACAAGTTTTTCAGTCAGCATTCTCATTGTTTGTATAAAGGAGTAGATTTTCAAAGGTCCTTACCCTAATAGTGTTTCTTACCAGAAGTTCTTCTCTATTGTGTATTATTAAAATACATAAATGTAAGACTTTTGAAAATAGGAACATACATTTAATAGGATGAATTAAACAGATATTACCAATATTTAATCAAAAAGTAACAATGACATGTTCTTTCTGTTCCATGATACAATTAGATATTTTTGTACTTTCTGTTCCTTTTCCATAATACTTGTCTGAACTACCTGAAGTCTTTAGGACACACTTCTTTTATATTATGTAGTGGAAAAACTGAATACAATCAACTTAGGAGACTATTAAAGACCACACAGTGGGAAAAAGAAAGTCTCTTCAACAAATAATGTTGGAATAACTAGATCTCCATATGCAAAAGAATGAAGTTGGACTCCTACCTGAAGCCATAGGCAAAAATTTATTCAAAATTGAATATAGACCTAAATTTAAAAGCTAAAAATATAAACTTTAAAAGAAAACATAAGATAAATCTTTGTGTCCTTGCTTTTAGGCAATGTTTTCTTAATATGACACCAAAAATACAATGACAAAAGAAAAAGAGCTAAAGAGGACTTCATCAAAATTAAAAACTTCTGTGTTGCAAAAGGCATCAAGAAAATGAAAACCCAACCCCCAGAATGGGATAAAATATTTGCAAACCACATATCTTATAAGGGACTTATATCCAGGACCTTTTGCCACTCAACAATAAAAAGACAAATAATCTAATTCAAAAATGGTCAAAGGATTTGAATCCACATTTCCCCCAAAGAAGATACACAAATTACCAATAAGCACATGAAATAATACTCAACACTGTTAGTCATGACAAAAATGCAAACAAAACCACAATGAGATACCACTTTATTTCCACCGGCATGTTTATAATCAAAAAGGCAGACAATTACAAGTGTTGAAGAGGGTGTGGAGAAATTAGATCCATGATCATGCACTGCTGTTGGGAACATAAAATAGTCCAGCCTCTTCGGAAAACAGTTTGGCAATTCCTCAAAATCTTAAGCATAGAATTACCATATGTGCAGCAATTCTACTCCTAAGAGAAATGGAAACATTTGTTGACACAAAATAAGATACTTAAGCAGGATATTTAAAATAAATATTTAATCGCTTCTCAGCTTTTTGGCTAATATCAAGTGTACTAAATATTGAAAACTTATTTAAAATAGCATTACTAATAATGGCCAAAACGTAGAAACTACCCAAATTTCCATCAACTAGTGAATGGATAAACAAAATGTAATATAGCCATACAATGGAGTATTAATTGGCAATAAAAAGGATTAAAGTACTGATACATGCTACAACAAGGATGAAACTTGTAAACATCATGCTAAGTGAATTAATCCTGTCATAAAAGATCACATATTTCATGATTCCATTTATATGAAATGTCCAGAATAGGCAACTCTCTAAAGACATTGGGTTACTGGTTTCCAAGGGCTGGGGGAAGGAGGGGAATAGGGATGGTTAAAGGGTTTCTACATCAGGTGATGAAAATGTTCTAAAATTAGATAGTTGTGATGGTTGCATGACTCTGAATATTCTGAAAAACACTCTGATGTTTATAAATATTTATATTATTTATTTATAATAAAATACACACACAAAAAGAATATTTTGGTATGTAGAATTATATTTCAATAAAACTTTTTTTAAAAGCTAAATATAAGTCAAACATAAAATCCACTTTGCCTTGCAGCTCTGTTCTTATCAAGCCACATTAGACTAACTCCTCATGTCAGTACAATGTTATAACATCAAGCTAAATGTTCTCCCTGAAAAATCATTTGATCATTTAATTTTGGGGATTTTACTTACTAGCAACAGAGGGTTTTTAGAAATGTAGGAATTTATTTCCAGCTCTCTAAATATGTCCATCCGTTTTATATCACAGAATTGTTTTGGTAGACCAGCTGTTTGTCAATAAGTTCCTTTTCATCTATAAATTACTCATATAGGCTATTTCTAAAATATCCATTATTTTTAAACACTGCAAATCACATTCACTGTCATCATAAGTTAAATCTCTCTTTCTCAGGGAAAATGGCTTTATTTTTTTTCAAGTTTCAGATACTTATTAATCAGCGTAAACCCCAACACAATACACCAACATGATTTCGTACATTTAGAGGGGAAATATTTCCTGGATAAGTGGAAAATTGTGTGGATGTCTTCTGGAAGACCTTCATTCCAAGCAGCTTTATAGTGAAACATTTCATTTAGAAGTATGGACCTTCTTTCTTCACTTTGCTGTAATCTACATTTACTGAGTAGAACTTGTATTGATCATTGGGACCCAGTTTGTTCCAGGGTTCTGGGTTATTCTTCCTATCCCAACTGACATCTGGATTGAACAATGCCAGGCACAAGACATACAGTGGTGCTCCAGTAACTCCTGCCCAGTAAATACCCAGTAGAGCAATGGCTGTCGTAATTATTATTACAAAGAGGGGGATCAAGCTCTGATGCTTCTTGGTCTGACCGAGGATCTGGTGTAACATGGTTATGGCAGAGACCTCCAGTCCAGGAGAAGAATAAATCAAATCTACAAGGCCCAGCACTAAGTAATCCCTACCAGGAAAATGGTTTTAAAGCACAGGAATTATCTGATTATCTTGTGGAACTTAAATTGGATTCCAAATAAATAGTTTTAGTAACAAAACTGAAAAAGTTCTGTTTAACTTGACTGACCTTTTCTGGTAACAGTGTTGGGGGTGGTTCTGAAAGTCTTATTTCCAAAAGAAAAATTTTTTTTTCTTCTGTGTGAATTGTCACAAGTCACACATAACATTGAACAACTCAGGTGCAGTCAGTTTATCCTTTTCTCCGCTCCTTGTGACCTCTTCCAAGATCATCAGAACGATTTAGGAGAAACAGCATATGAATTTCTATTTTAGTCTAATCCTTTTCTCCATTCATATTTTCAATGTATCTCCAAATTACAGAAAGACATTCTTCTTTTTTTAATTTAAAGATTTTTATTTATTCATTTCTCACACACACACACACACACACACACACACACACACAGCACAAGCACGGGGAGGGACAGGCAGAGGGAGAGGGAGAAGCAGGCTCCCCGCCGAGCAAGGAGGCCAATGCGAGACTCAATCCCAGGACCCTGGGTTAATGACCTGAGCAGAAGGCAGATGCTTAACCAACTGAGCCATCCAGATGCACCAAGACATTCTTCTTTTATCACACTTTGAAAATAGGATTTTATGTCTGGCCAACATTTAAATGTATTTTCTATGGCCTGCAACAGTGATGGCCATCTCATAGGCATATGCCTAAGGAAGCTATCTCCTATTTTCATACAGTCAAAAATCTCATTGAGAGCTACTGCTTGCTTTGAGGAAACTGAAAAGTGATCAGAACTTTCATTACAAAAGTCTCAATGTCACAGGTAAGTAAATCACACCTCTTTGTACCACTGTTGTGTGCAACTAGTACACCATATTTAACAGGTAAGATCTTTTTATTTGGTAAGAAGTTTATGGACTGAGTGCAATTTACCAAAATTTACATTTGTATTATCTTCCAAAAGTGCACATAGGTGAATGAAATCTAGTTTGAATTTAGAGAAGATATAAAAAATCCTTTGCTTTATCTTTTCTGTGGTTGCATTTAAATCTTCATAGAAATAAGAAAGGCTAGTTGAATCTCCATTTTTCAAACCAAAATACCTAAGAACTAAGGGAATTTGCTGTTTTTAAATATTTATTTAATTTTATTTTTTAACATAGTATTATATTAGTTTCAGGTGTACAATATAGTAATTCAGCACCTCCATACATCACCCTGTGCTCAATAGGACAAGTACACTCCTTAAACTCCATTACCTATTTAACCAATGCCCCCACTCTCCTCCCCTCTGGTAAGCCTCCATTATCTATAATCACTTCTTCTTTATCCATTCATCTATTGATGGACACTTGTACTGCTTCCATATCTTGGCTATTGTAAATAATTGTAAATTGTAAATAATGTTGTTATAAACATAGGGGTGCATGTATCACTTTGAATTAGTGTTCTTGTATTCTTTGGGTAAATACCCAGTAGAGCAATTGCTGGATCACAAGGTAGTTCTATTTTTAGCTTTTTGAGAAAACTCCATACTGTTTTCCACAGTGTCTGCACCAGTTTGCATTCCCACCAACAGTGCACAAGTGTTCCTTTTTCTCCACATTCTCAACCCCTGTTATTTCTTGTGTTGTTGATTTTAGCCATCTGACAGCTGTGAGGTGATGTCTCATCATAGTTTTCATTTGCATTTCCCTGATGATAAGTGATGATAAGCATCTTTTCATGTGTCTGTTGGCCATCTGGATGTCTTCTTTGGAGAAATGTCTGTTCATGTCTTCTGCCTATTTTTTAATTTAATTTTAAATTCCAGTACAGTTAACCTACAGTGTTATAATAGTTTTAGGTGTACAATATAGAGATTCAACATTTCCATACATCACCCAGTGCTCATCACCACAGGTACCCTCCTTAATCCCCCATCACGTATTTTACCCATTTCCCAGCCCCCTCCACTCTGGTTACCATCAGATCTTACTATAGTAAGATTTTGTTTGTTTTTGGTCAGGATTTGAGGCATCACTTAATAACTGTAGACAGCATGATTGTAGGATCTAACAGAATTGGTTCTACACTGTAAGAGCCCTTCACACTTGTTATCAAATTTATCAAAATTTCCCCTTTTGTTCATCCACAGGACATTTTAGTTATATCCTCTAGATCATAAAATATAATTTACTTGCTTTCACAGAGCTATTGAGAGAACTGTAAGGTAATGCAAGTCCATTTGTTCAGTATATCCACGCTAATTCAGCTGTCATTGTCTCTGACTGAGTATGGTGTCTTTTAATGGAATGCAAAAAAAGACTGATTTAGAAAACCTTGACTGTCTCATTCTGTAATTATGAGATTCAGTCTCTGTATGTACTTTCATATCACCTTCTCCATCATGCTATATTCCAAATTCTTTTCTGCATATTTTGCAAGATGTTCTTTTTTTTGTGTTTAACTTCTTAGACCAGTTTTATACGTTCTTCCATCTGTCATTAAAATAGCAGTCATTTAGTCTTCTTTTTTGGTAATGTCTGGGTCATGCTGCCATTGGTATTTTGATTGTTCCCATTTTCATTATCTGAATTCTTAGAAAACAAAGTCACCATATTAACAATGTTAACAATTAAATAGTACTATTTTGATTAAAAGCACAATAGCTAATCTACCAACCAAGTGAAAGACCAATGTTATTGCTCACTATTAAAATGCACATTTAAGAAGCACTTGGTGTGCTGCAACAGTGGATGATCCATTATCGTGAACCACAAAATACAATTTCCAACATCAGCAGTGGAGAAAAACTAGCTACAGGGTCTATGGAAAATGGATGATCTATGCCTCATCCATTTGACACTAAAAACAATGTTCCTTTCATTCCCTAATTTTTTTGCCACCTTAAAGATTCTGTACCTCTGTCTTCTGCACACATTGCCAAAAACATAACTTTTCACATTCTGAGGAGGGATTTCCCAGAATGTAAGGATTTCAGCACTAACACAGATAATTTTCAGGAAAACTGCAATGGTCAGTCACCATTGCTTCAGAGCCCAAGAGGAGAAAAGAGGAGGGCTTCCATGCAAGGCAGCAGGCTGGCCTAGATTGTCAGAGCCCAGGAAATTTGAAGAGGGTGACTTCATGGTGTGGGAGGTAACAGCAGTGGTCTATTCAGGGTATAAGTGTGTGATTCAGGTGAGGAGGCCTTCAGTATAGGTGAAGGGATGGTGTCTACAATGAGAAATTATCTACTTCCAGTTGCTTGTGATTGCATAAAGAAGGATTGGTCAAGCAAGTAAAGGTATTAAGGAAAATGGGATCCAGGTTCCCCATTGTTGGGGAAGGGAGTTATAATTATGAAAATGGGGAAAATTGGGGTGAACCCAGTAGTGTTGAAGTTGGAATTATGAGTGAGAACCAATAATTTCCAAGGTGTTTAAAGAGACTTGGAAAAAATGTACATGTGAAAAATGTGTGTATGAGTGTATGTGTGTCCCCTAACTCTCTCCACTCAGAGAACCTGGAAGCAGCAACATTTCAATAGTAGTTGGGCCCACCTAGTGCTTATCTTGCTCTAAATACTTTTACTCACTAAAATGAACCAGGGCTTCCTGAAGAAATGTTTAATTCCAGGGTGGCTCAGTTGTTAGGTGTCTGCCTTCGGCTCAGATCATGATCCCAGGGTCCTGGTATGGAACCCTGCATTGGGCTCCCTGCTAAGCGGGAGGCCTGCTTCTCCCTCTCCCACTCCCCCTGCTTGTGCTCTCTCTTTTGCTGTGTCTCTCTGTCAAATGAATAAATAAAATCTTTAAAAAAAGAAAAAGAAAAAAGAAATGTTTAATTCCAGGTCTGAGACGGGGAAAACACAAAATGACTCTGGGATATCTTGTGCCAGATAGTAAGGAAGTGCTCAAAGAAGATTGAGAGTATATCCAAAGGACACAAAAAAAACAGCCTGAAGAGGAACACTTTTGAGCATCAAAACACATAATGGTCGGATATATTATAGCCAATTCAATTACACAGGAAAATATGAGTCCATGATATAAATATATTTAATAAATAAATTTAAATAAATAAATTTAATAAATAAATTTAAATAAATAATTTAAATAAATTTAAAGCTTGATGAGGAACAAGATATTTGTGTAGCATCAGATTCTTATTGATTGCAGAGGGAGTATTTTTACAGTGAGAAAAGTTGGGAGACAACACTAATCAAGTGATCAAAGTACAATATTTAACATTGAAAAATCCAAATTACACACTGTCTGCTGGGATGCAATGAGCAAAACACAGCATCATTTCCATAATATCACTACATAAAATCATTAGCAAACATCAGACATACCCAAATCAAGATGCAGGTTACAAAATAACTGGCCAATAGTCTTCAAAAATGCCAAGACCAGGGCGCCTGGGTGGCTCAGTTGGTTAAGCGACTGCCTTCGGCTCAGGTCATGATCCTGGAGTCCCGGGATCGAGTCCCACATCGGGCTCCCTGCTGGGCAGGGAGCCTGCTTCTCCCTCTGACCCTCCCCCCTCTCATGCTCTCTCTCTCTATCTCATTCTCTCTCAAATAAATAAATAAAATCTTTAAAAAAAAATGCCAAGACCATTAAAGTCAAGGTAAAACTGAGGAATTTTTTTAGACTCTAGAGAACCAAAGAGACATGACAACTGTATACAGTACAAGATTCTGTCCTGGATCCTTTTGCTATGAAGGACATTATTAGGACAATTGGCAAAACCTAGACAGGGTCTGAAGATTAGCTTGTGGTAAATATTATTAATGACAATTTCCTGATTTTGATGGTTCTTTAGGAGAATATTCTTATCTGTAAGACATACACACTGAAGTATTTAGGAGCTATGGGGCATAACGTTGGCAACTTATTCTCATATGGTCCAGGCTGTGGGGTGGGATTC
Source organism: Neomonachus schauinslandi (assembly GCF_002201575.2). Lineage (NCBI taxonomy): Eukaryota > Metazoa > Chordata > Mammalia > Carnivora > Phocidae > Neomonachus > Neomonachus schauinslandi. The sequence continues at coordinate 44,747,141 of NC_058419.1, read as the reverse complement.
CTTGTTTTATACCAATGACTTTTCTGCAAGTGTGCAATTTTTTTCAGCAACAACAGAAACAAAGAGCATTTATTGTTTTCATCAGAAACAATAAAAATAAATATGGGCTTATACTATAGATAAAGGCTGAAAGGAACCCCTTTTGGTTTTATAACAATGTTGCCATTGGTAACCTCCTTGAGAGCAGATTCAGCAGAATGGAGACGCAGTAAACAAGGGTGGGTTGAGGAATGATAGGGAGATTGGAAAGTAGAGTCAATATATTCCCCCCTTTATTTGTTGTTTGTGAAAATTAGAAGAAAGATGAGAGGGTGGAGCTTAGGAGAGCTGATTTGTAGGGGATATTTGGTATGTTTGTCTACTTATTAGGAGAGACATAAGCCAGTTAATATTAATGATGCCAAAGGGATGGCCTAGTAATGAAAATAGAGAATTCAAGGCCTAGCAGTTCAGATGAAGTTGAGGAACGTTCAGTCTTTAGTTTTTCTGACTCTTCCGCATTGCCAGAACAATGAGCAAACACTACATTCAGTATTTTCAAAGAGCTGGGCGTGAAGGATGCTCTCCTACAAAAGATCTTGCTTTAAATCTCTTCAAATAGGGGAGCCTGGGTGCTCAGTTGGTTGAGCCTCTGACTTGATTTCAGCTCAGGTCATGATCTCATGGGTCACAAAATCAAGCCCCATGTCTGGCTCCTCACTCAGCGGGGAGTCTGCTTGAGATTCTCTTCCTCTCCATCTGTCTCTCCCCCTACTTGTGTGTGCACGCACACATGCATGCGCTCGCTCTCTCTCTTTCTGTCTCTTTCTCTCTCTCAAATAAATAAATAAATCTTTAAAAATAAATAAATAAAAATAAGTCTCATCAAATGCATAATTTAAATATTAATACTAGTATTAATATATTAATATAAATTATATCAATATTGATGTTTATATGTTAATAAAGTGATATTATGTTAATAATTCATGGTATATTGACATTGATATAATATTCATCTAAATATACTTGGTCAAACATACACCCAACTACAGAAATGGATATCACCAGGGCTGTGGGGAAGAATAGAAGTTACATTTTTCCATGTTGTTTGAATTTGCCTTACAACCAGGATTTACCACTTATGTAATTATAAGAAAAATAATATTTTAAAATGGGAGTTGGGAATCTGCTCTTAAATGTATTTGCAGAATTGCTGTAGAGAGACTTATCTGAAAATATCTCTACAACTAATTGTGAATTGGGGTGGAAAAAAGCAGATTAGAAACCACGTGTAGCATCATCCCAGATGTTGCTGATCAGACAGCTGTCACGAGGCTCAGGGTCTTGTGCCACACTTCACATCTAGAAGGGTCTATCTGGTGGATTTGAGAAACCCATGGTCCTCCCTCATCCCTTCCTAATCTGTTGTCAACTGTGAGGTTCCAGTGCTTGTTGCTAGATGGTGAAAGACCTCTACTTTCTAAGTTTTCTCCAGCATATCTTTTTAGCAAGGAGAGAAAATCAAAGCAATAAACACTTTTGTTTGTTTAAGTAGACTTTATTTTGTAGAACAGTTTCAGGTTCAAGGTAAAATTGAGCAGAAAGTACAGAGAGTTCCCATATCCCCCTTGTTCCCATACTCCCATAATCCCCCCACTATCAACATTCTGCCTCAGAGGGCTACATTTGTTACAATCAATGAACCTACACTGATACACCCACTATCACCCAAAGTCCATAGTTTACATTGTCAAAGCAAAAAAAACATTTAAAAAAATAACTTTTACAAAGCAGTTTCTAAAACAGGCAGTATGAAATGAGCCTCCATCTCATACACTTAGGAAAAGGTTGGAAAGATGTATGATCAATGTCAGAGACAGATCATTCCAGAATCAACATTTCATTCATTTATCCTTCCACTACTTATTTATGAGCAACCTTTACGTGCCAGGCACTGGCAACCTGCATCAATACTCCATTTTCACACCTCTGTGTTCAGCCCCCAAATTATCCATTCAACTGCCTACTTGGTGTACCTGTCCTCTTAAACCAAGATTCTACCACTGTTTCCACATCAAATAAGTTGACACACACTGTACTCTGAGCCCTGGAAGGCGACTGTCTGCAGGGAAGGCAATGTGGTAGCAGAGGGTAAGAAAAATCAGTACCACAGTCCCTGTAATGCCTGTTCCCAAGTTGTGGAGCCTTGAAAAGTATACCTCTCCTCTCTGAACTTTAGTAGAGCTCACTTGGGTCAAAGACACAGAACTTGCAAAAGTATCCACTCAATTACCTTCTCTGACTATGACTCACTTTGTTTCAGGACCCATTTTGTTTCTTTTCTTTTAAGACAGATTAACAGGAGAAAAACAAACAGAAGTTTAATAGCATGTATAACTCCTGTATACATGAGAGAGACCCAGGAAAACTGAATAACTCATTGCAGGAGCCATTTTGGAAAAGAGACCCCAAGTTTGCTTTGAGTGAAGTGTGTAACAACCACACAGCATGCTTGGACCAGTCCACCTTATATAATATATGGGGTTCTGGGAGGTGGGGATACCCTGTATCATGTCCCCACAATATTTTAATTGTCTTCTTAGTGGATGAAGCAGAGATCTGATTAGTAGCATTTGACTGACATCACAACTGAACTATGTTTGTACAATTGGTTCTTATTGGAGACCTCCTCACCTGCATACATTGGCCCAGCATTCAGGTACTATAATAAGGCATCCTACCTGCAAAGGTTGCATTTGCATCTGTTCTAAAACTCTAAAAACCGTCCAGATCTCTCCTTTTGGCTTATTAGCATAAGCCAAAATGTATATTCTTTGAGTTCCAGTCTGGCACATAAAGAGTTTGAAAGTTGTCAGTTCAGTTCTCACAACAAGAAAAGAGCTGAACAAACTGAAAATCAACAACTCTTCTTAGATCAATCAGACAATTGAGGTCACAAGACAAACTACTGTCCACAAAGTTTGGAGAAACATACAGACAGATATAGAGGATTAGAGCTCACCAGAGCAGAACCCAGGAGCAAAACCACTGCTAGAACCAGTATGGACAAAGGAAAGCATAAACTTTAATTGACAAATTGATGAAAGCTCAGTGTGGGCAAGTCTGAGAATGAACAACTCAAGGAGTGCCCAATCTTAGGAAGGGCCCCCAAAACTTTCATGAGTTTTACCTACAGGTGCTCTACCAAGTTCTCACAGTGAAGATTAGAGAAAAGTCTCCTCACACTTCTGGCAGGGAAAGAGAAAAAGCAGCCATTTTGAAATGTATTCAGAGCACTGTATTCTTCTTAACAAATCCTGCCCTCAAGGGAAACTATTTTACCAGAGCCTGTTACGGTTTTACTGGAACTTAACTGACCTGAGGGAAAGGAAATACCGAGCTCCAGCTGCCCTTAGTATTTGATATGCAGGCAAGGAAATACCCTCTAGTCTTTCATGTGAAGGAAGGAAAATACTAAACTCTAGCCACCTCTGGCCTTCCCATCTCACTTAACAGGGAAAAACTGAGAAGCACTTGTGAAGGTCACAGCCCAGGATCACAGCTTCACTAAACTCTGACCAAATCAGAGAACTGAAAAATGCTTAGCTTCACCCCACCTCTTACTACTACATCAATAAGGCTCTTGTATGATTATAGGGGAATACAACTGAAAGAATTGCACGTCTTAGATTTTATTTAAGAGAAGTCTCTAGGGAAACCCAAACACAATAGGGGAGACAAAAACAAAGATGTTTGTGGCAATTTTAGCCTCTGAAAACTACAGGAACAACAAACAATAAACACAGCCTAAGCCTATCCAGATAAACATAAAACCTCTCACTACAGGCTTATTTACCACAGCTCCATTTATCCAGAACATCATGTCTAGCTTTCAACAAAGTACAAGTCATAATACAATACAGAAACACAGTTTGGAAAGACTGAGCAGGCTTCAAAATCAGACTCAGATATAGCAGGGATGTTGGAATTATCATATTGGGAATTTAAAATAAGTATGATTAATATGCTAAGGACTCTAATGGAAAAAGTGGACAACATGGAAGACAGATGGGTAATGTAAACAGAGAGATTAAAAACTCTAAGAAGGAATCAAAAAGAAATGATAGAAAGGAACAGAGTAGAAAATCCAGAAATGAACCCACAACTATAAGGTCAATTAATCTTTGACAAAGCAGGAAAGAATATCCAATGGGAGGGGCATCTGGGTGGCTCAGTCAGTTAAGCATCTGCCTTCTACTCAGATCATGATCCTGGGGTCCTGGGGTGGAGCCAAGTATCAGGCTCCTGCTCAGCAGGGAGCCTCCTTCTCCCTCTCCTTTTGCCCCTTCCCCCACTCGCGCCCTCTCTTTTTCTCTCTCTCTCTCTCTCTCAAATAAATAAATAAAATCTTTTAAAAAAAGAATATCCAGTGGGAAAAAGACAGTCTCTTCAACAAATGGTACTGGGAAAACTGGACAACAATATGCAAAAGAATGAAAGTGGACCGTTTTCTTACACCATACACAAAAACAAATTCAAAATGGATTAAAAACCTAAATGTAAGACCTGAAACCATAAAAATCCTAGAGGAGAAGACAGGCAGTAACCTCTTTGACACTGGCCATAACAACTTCTTTCTGGATATGTCTCCTGAGGCAAGTGAAACAAAAGCAAAAATAAACTATTGGAACTTCATCAAAATAAAAAGTTTCTGCACGGCAAAGGAAATAATCAACAAAACTAAAAGGCAACCTACAGAATGAGAGAAGATATTTGTAAATGATATATCTGATACAGAGTTGGTATCCAAAAGATATAAAGAACTTATACAACTCAATACCCAAAAAACAAATAATCTGATGAAAAAATGGACAGGAGACATGAATAGACATTTTCCAAAGAAGATATCCAGATGACCAACAGACACATGAAAAGGTACTCAACATCACTCATCATCAGGGAAATACAAATCAAAACTCCAATGAGATATCACCTCACACCTGTCAGAATGACCAGAATCAACAACACAGGAAATAACAAGTGTTGGTGAGAATGTGGAGAAAGGGGAACCCTCTTACACTGTTGGTGGGAATGCAAACTGGTGCAGCCCCTCTGGAAGACAGTATGGAGGTCCCTCAAAAAGTTAGAAATAGAACTACCCTGTGATCCAGCAATTGCACTACTAGGTATTTACCCAAAGAATACAAAAATACTAATTCAAAGGGATACATGCACCCTGATGTTTATAGCAGTATTATCTACAATAGTCAAGCTATGGAAAGAGCCCAAGTATGCATCGACTGATGAATGGATAAAGAAGATGTGGTATATATATACAATGGTATATTACTCAGCCATCAAAAAGAATGAAATCTTGCCATTTGCAATGACGTGGATGGAGCTAGAGAGTATTCTGCTAAGCGAAATAAGTCAGTCAGAGAAAGACAAATACCATATGATTTCACTCATATGTGGAATTTAAGAAGCAAAACAAATGAGCAGAGGGGAAAGGGGGTGCAAACCGAGAAATAGACTCTTAATTATAGAGAACAAACAGATGGTTACCAGAGGGGAGGTGGGTGGGGGGTAGGTTAAATAGGTAATGGGAATTAAGGAGAGTACTTGTTGTGATGAACACTGAGTATTGTATGGAATTGTTGAATCACTATATCATACACCTGAAACTAATATTACACTGTATGCTAACTAACTGAAATTTAAATAAAAACTCTTCAAAAAGAAAATGATAGAAATAAGAAAGAAAAACTGTAACAGAAATGAAGAGATTCTTTGTCTCCCTCTCCTTCTGCCCCTCTCCCCCCCAAAAAAGTGATGGGTTAGAGAAAGATATATCATGCCAACAATAATCAAAAGAAAGCTAAAATAGCCATATTAACTTCAAACAAAGAGGACTTCAGAGCAAGGAAAATTATCAGGGATAAAAAGAGGTATTACATGATGATAAAGGAGCCAATTACCGAAGAAGATTTGTCTTGTTTTTCATTTACATATGTGGAGTGGGGAAGTCCACTTTCATTCTTTTGCATATTGCTGTCCAGAGTATAGTATCACTTGTATGAATGTATACTCTACTTTTATCTTATTTGTTCTCTTTTTAAAGGTTTTATTTATTTATTTGAGATAGAGACACAGAGAGAGCCCAAGCAGGGGATGGGAGCAAGGCAGAGGGAAGGGAGAAGCAGATTCTCTACTGAGCAGGGACCCTGACTTGGGGCTCCATTCCAGGACCCAGAGATCATGATCTGAGCCAAAGGCAGAAGCCCAACTGACTGAGCCACCAGGCGTCCCTATCTTATCTCTTCTTGATGGAAATTTTAGATCTCTCTCTTTCTGTATACACACACACACACACACACACACACACATTTCCAAGTGTTATGTGTCTAATCATGAAATGTCTGAGTCTTAGGATATGAAGAAGTTCTACTTGAAATTATAAAATTGTGCCCCTAAACTTTTCTATTTCTACCTTTTTAAATTACCACCAGTGGTAGATGAAAATTCTCATTTATACATCATACTCATAACAACAACAACAAAAAACCCAGAACTTTGTTTGGTATTTAGAGAATTCTAAGATAAGTCTTGCTAGTTGATGGCTGTGAAATACTACTCTTTGTTGTTTTCAACTCCATTTCCCTAATTACTGTTATAATTAACCATCTTTCCTGAGATTTACTGCTCTTTATGCATTCAAGATATTAAACCTTCATTGGTAAATGGCTTTATTTATTTATTTATTTATTTATTTATTTATTTATTTATTTACTTTGGCATGCCCTTCTTGAGCAAATATTCTGTGTCAGGCAATGCCAGTCAAAATCATCAGAGGAAGTGGAATTTCAGCTAATTCTTACAGAAGGAGTAGGCTTGTGAAAGGAAATGGAATGTATATGTGGACATTCCTGACTGTACAAAGGCATGGAAATGAAAATGTACCCAGTGTGCTTGAGGTACACAGTCAGGAGATGGTCTGATATGGCTGGAATGCAGCCTGCATGGAGTGATGGGGGTGACTGATGAGGAATTCTGACTCACTTTGCAGGATCCCAAATCTAAGTGGCCATCTTTAGTCTTCATGAGAACAGAGCAGAAAGGGACTTTCACAGTTACCTCCCCTCCAGCAACTTCAGTTTGCACATCAGGTGATGAGGCCCAGAAAAAGCAAAGTACTGTGTGGCCACCATGCATCTTTTATGCACCTAATGGGATTGACGGACGCAAACTCCAATCTATATCTTCGTCTCAGACTTCTCAAGGGAGCTCCAATCCTGAGTATCTATCAGAAATCTTCAGTTGGAGGAAGATAAATATTAGTACAAATCCCCTATTAAACTGTATCACCCAACATGAACCCCCCCACCCAGAAAGTATAAACTCATTCATCCCTCATCCTTGCAAGACCACCATCTAAAAAGGAGGTCCCAGTGGGAGAGTGGTGTGATTATGGTCCCCGGTGTTAGACAACTCTTGGTGAGATCTCCTCAGCCTTCTACTAACTGTGAACCCTGGGAATGATATTTAACTGCTCTGACTCTCAGCCTTCCACATTTTTTAAGCACCAGTGTTAGGAACCTGGTGAAAAACTTCAGGAGTTGCCCATTCCCATCCCACGGTGCCTATTCCATTCTTTAAAAGAGGTATCCTGGGGGCACCTGGGTGGCTCAGTTGGTTAAGTGTCATGCTCAGGTCATGATCCCAGGGTCCTGGGATCGAGTCCCATGTCTGGCTCCCTGCTCAGTGGAAAGCCTGCTTCTCCCTTTCCCTCTGTCTGCTCCTCTGCCTACTTGTGCTCTCTATCTCTCTGTCAAATACATAAATAAAAATCTTAAAAAAAAAAAGAGGTATCCTGGACATGAAATGAAAAGTTTGACCACCAGAAGGAATACTTGAAAATGTAACAGCATAAAGGGATAAACACACAAAGTCATTACATGCCCACATGAGTTTCTGTGCCAATTTATTATGATAGGATTGGCTGCCTGAGAGACCCCTGAAGAAAGAGCGTCATTACATCATTTCCATTTAGTTGAATCATCCTTCTGTTTAGTCTCAGGGGAAGAAAATCTTCACCTACTCTTCAATTTCATAAGCTTTTCAGTTATCTTATTTTGACTTCTAGAGTAACATGAGAAAAGTTTGCAAACTTCAGTCTCGAGACACAGAAGGTAATAAGGAAGCACAAGGTGTGATATTGACTTGGCTAAACAGAACATTGAAATGAGAGTCAGGAAGTCCTATCATGAAGGCACTTTGGACAGGTCACTTCTGTCGCCGCGCATGGAAATGAAGTTCTCAGAAACCAATCTGAGCTGCCCTGCAGGGCTGCCTCTGCAAGGGAGAGCAGCAGCAGCTGAATCCTGCACATAGTTTTTATTTATTTTTTCTTTATCAGAAAAGCAAGGACAGATGCCCCAAAGCGTGGGAAAGGAGTACAAAGGGATGGCAAATATCTTGAAGCAGGCTTGCATTCTCCCCTGCACGTAGGCACACAGGGAGTCAGTCATGGGATAAGGGAAGAGCGGGATATTTGGGCTAGCAGTTGCTAGGTGTAGAAAGGGGGGACTGAGGGTTACATTCTTTCATAGCTCCTAACTTATGCCCTGCCCCTGGGGATCGTGGGATCCTACTCTTATCAGACCATTGCATTCAACAGCCCGAGAACAGGAACGCTGCTGACGTTTCAGCTGCTTCCACAATTACTCCTTAGGGCTTACAATATATTTTCTAAGAATAACTCCACAACTTCCCTTATACCAGCCTCATCCATTAAACAAGATAAAAATACTAAGTTCTCCCAACCACTCAGGAGTATTTAGGATGTTAACCCTTAGAATACCAGAACCAAATCATCATCACCTTCTGTGTACAAAATACCCATTTGCTGTTTTTATTAAGTGACTTTATGAATAATTCACAGAAGTGAAAATAGATAATGAAGGACAACTAAATCAGAAAATTTAACAAGAATTTAAATATATCAAATCAAAATTGTATTCCTCATTTTCCCAGCTTTGAAAGTATGTATACTCAAAAAGGGCAACATCCTTTGAATACTGCTCACTCCTTATCAATTCTCATGCCTGAACCTGTAATATATCCATCTGTAGGTATTGATTTCTCTCTTCTTGCTCACTTGTATCCCCAGTAAGTTCTGCCTTATCTTATTTCTAGTTCTTCTTGTACTTATATCATCAAAACAGAAAACTTTACAAAACATTGACAGCTCATAATTTTGTTGAAGGGAGGATAGCCATCTTCTTTGCTCCATAATTGCAAGATATTTTCATTTTTAGATTGATAAACACCGATTAGAATGACCAGTCCAATGACTTTTTTTTTATTTCTACATGATCTATTTCCTTCTTCTTACCTGAATTCAGCATTTGTTCACTTAGAAAACTTATTGCTTAAATACTTGACATATATTAAATATACAATATCATAAAATATGACAGAAAATTGTCCAATGTCCTTTGAGCAAATTGGGATGTTCTTACTTCTTGTTGTAACATATTGTATGACAAGTGACAAACTGAGAACATCATTTATCATTTTGGTCCTTAGAAGTATGCTATTCACTACTTGATTTGGGGGTTTGAAAAAATTCATTTAAGATATCATCATTTGAATACTCATAGTTTGAGATATCAATTTCACTATCAATAACGGCATCTAGAGTATTGTTGTCACTGTACTTCTGTCTTCTGATCTAATAATTGTAAAATGAATTCCTCTGTCAATTTACTTTTCTTTGCCAGTGTGGGAAGAAAAATGAAAAAAAAATTCTCATTAGTGTTCAGCGAAAGCTGGATTAAGTAAATGCAAAGATGGAGTCTCTTCATTTCTTCTATATCTTTTTGAAAGATGGTGTAATACTTTGGACAGTGCAGTAAAAAACTAAATGGTGATGTGGTATTATTTATTTTAGTATAGCTTCATTCCTGATGTAAACTATCCCATCATTCTTGCTTTTTTCTCTTATTTTTTAAATCTTTTTAGTAGAACTAGGAATAATTAATTAATAATGAAATAATTTTTAGGATGATGAATAGCAAAGTGTTTTAAGATATGGAAAAAATGAAATCAATGAGATCTCACATGTCAATTTTATAAAAGGGCCCAATTCTCCCATGTGGTATGTGCAAGATAATATGGGCTTATTCTATTTAAAAATAAGAGATAAATTTTCTCCTTGTTCTTTGGAAGACTTCTAAGAAAGAGTAGAAATCATTAAATAGCAATCCTTACAAATAGTTTGAAAAGTTCAAAAACAAAAATTGGATCCAATGGACCCTGATTGTTTATCAAAAGTTAAATGAGATCCCATCTGGAAAAGCAATCTGAGGTCCTAGATGATTGGTTTCCCACTAAATACTCCAGCAGTCAAATTGAAGAGATCAGAACTCTGCATGATAGATAACAGATTAATGGTATAGAAGCAATTTTCCCTAGGAAAACACCATTTTTAAAGATATGTGTTGGTCTAAGCATGAGCTGCAGGCCACCTTTATTAGAGTCACCTGGATCTTGTTAAAATTGCAACTTCTGAGACCTTACCCCAGACCTAATGAATCCTTTCCCTGGGGTTTGAGAATCAGGAATCTGTACTTTGAACAATTTCCCTGGTAGATTCTGATGTTCACTATAGTTTAAAAACTGCTGAATAGATCACATCCAAGGTTTCTTTAAATATTTTGCATATTGTGATCCCTGATTCCAACATCAATGGTTTTGCCATTCGACTTTAAGTACCTATTTCTGATTTGGTGTATTTGGTAGATAACGATCCATACATGCAGCACTTGTTTATTGAGTATTTACTCTTTGCCTACCAGGTTGGCTGCTAGGCAACAAGAGAGGAAAGGCCTTTCCCATTAGGGGGCTTACATTCTCTTTTGGATACACATAAAGTTAACAATAGCCAATGTAATTTCAGTGGGTGAAGAGCGCCACGAAGAAAATAAAAAAGGGAAATGGGATGGAAAATTACATTTATGGAGAGGGCAGTGAAGGATGTCCAAGGCCATCCAGTTTAACAATTTCAAAGACCATCATGTACTCAGATTACAATACGCATGATGATCCCTGGAGTTGTGCCATGCTTTATCACGAGAAGGCCATGCTATGCACGTGACTTTTCATCTGAGAACTGGATGACAAGAAAGAGATGTGTGTGTGTAAAAATCTTTTGACGTTAGACTAGGGAACACCAAACTCTGAAGTGGAAGTGAGCATGACTTGTTCCCAAAAAGGAGGAAAAAAAGCCAGTGTGGCTGGAGCCTGGTGGAAAACGCAGGAGAGCTGTGAGAGTTAAGGTTGAAGCGAAGCGAATGCAGGATAGGGAGCAGTACTCAGACTTGGCTAGTAACCTTAACATATTTTCATAGTCAATATACTTTCTCAATATCTGAGACCCCTATGACACAACACCTGCACAAACCTTCAACACTGTCTCACACCTCAACATTCTCAACTGCTCTTTAGGCTTCTTGTTTCTTTGGAAAAGTAGATGCTATCACAGATGCTATCACAGAGATTGCCTATATGTTCCCACCACCAAACCTACCAAATTACCCACATCAGAAACTATGGTCCTTACTTTCTCTCATGTGACAAATCTTACTGAGGTGGCCCCTTTTCACTGCAATGATCACCCACTCTAGGACTGTGATTGTGTCATTATTCCCCTTTTCCCCTGACACAGCAATATTCCTCTCTCTACCAGATGAGTGAATATATTCATGAATGAACAAAGAGATGAACTCATGAAAGATATGAGAATTGGGCAGCGGGAGTATAAAAGGGAAGTGTCAGTGGGATTCTCAGATGACTCGCCTGATCATCTATGTGATAGGTAGTAATGTTAGCTGGAATGGGCAACACATAATGGATCTTTTTTGGAGGGAACATAATGGACCATCTTGATTTCTCTATATCTTTGTGTACCCCATGGGGATGTTAAGAATGTAGCAAGATATTTAGATCAGAGACTGAACTAGAGAGGGAAATGCAAGAATCATATGGGTGGATGGAGACTGAAGATATAGGTATAGATGAGATGGCTGCTTAAGCAGAGATCATGGCATGAAAGGGGAAGGCGGCCAAAAATGAGAACCAAGGAGCTCCCAACATAAGAGTCTTCAGTAAGTGCATGAGTGGGGGGAAGGGCAAAGGGACAGAATCTTCAAGCAGACTTCCCACTGAGCACAGAGCCAGACATGGGGCTTGATCCCACAACCAATGAGATAATGACCTGAGCTGAAACCAAGAGTTGGACATTTAACCAACTGAGCCACCCAGGTGCCCCTTAAAGGGGATAATTTTTTAAAGTAATTGTATACTGCCATTACATTGTAAAGAATTGAAAAATATAAAGAGAGAGATGACATCACGAAAAATGGCAGAGTAGGGAACTCAGAAGTTTCCATGCCAAAAATGGTCAGAATCAACTTTTGCAGGACTCCGGAATCTAATAAAAACCTACAACAACGAGAGGAAAACTAGTTGAAGAGAAAAGCTCCTGAATTGCAGTAAGAGAGTGCCATGGCATTTTAAATTGCCCGCCGACCATCACCAACACTCTAGATCGGTTAATGAAGGTTGCTAGTACCAGAAGAAACATTATGGACCTTATTCTCAAAGAACTGTGTCTATGGGTCTCTACCATCTGTCAGGTCCTTCTCACGGAGAGCACAAGGTTTCTCTATATTTTGCCTCAGAGCCTTCCCAGGAGTGGAGTGGCTTTTGCCAAAAGCATTTAAAGGCCTGGGTATTAGACCTAGCAGGTTGGGGCAAAGGACAGTACTGAGGACAAACAATAAATAGAATGAGAAAGCTGGGAGGAAGAGGCTGGAAAAGGAGATACATGGGAGAATAAGAGATTTTAAAAGCTCCCCAATATACAGGGAGATTGAGAAGACCACACATATGCCCAGGATGGGATGCAAGTGCTTCCAAGGCCTGAGGAGGCCTTTCACCTCTGGCTGGCGTTCAGACTCTGCGCAAGTAGGAAGTGAAAACTAATGCAGAGTTGAAAACGGTCTGGATAAGCAGTGAATGAGTTCCCCAGCACAGACCAATTTGCAAAGACTGAGAGTGTTTCTTCTTTTTTTTCTTTTACTGGCTCCAGGTATTTAACAGTCAAAACACCAGCTGATCACTAAGCTAAGGCAACAGACTTTAGTGGTACACATGATAAAAGAATACAGACTTCACAAAAGGTCACTAAACAAACAAAGAGCAGCCCACAACAACCAGCAAAAAATCCTGAGGAGAGGGAAGAATAGGATTCCTAGAGGTGCCACATTATAATATTCAAAAGGTCCAGTTTCAACAGCAAAAAATTATAAAACATGCAAAGAAAGTATGGCCTATTCACAGCAAAAACGAAATTAGTAGAAACTGTCCCTGAGGAAGCTGAACTTACTAGGGAAAGATTTTAAGTCAACTGTCTTTAATATGCTCAAAGAGTTAAAGGAAACCATGGACAAAGAAGTAAAATAAACCAGGAGAATAATGTCTCACCAAATATGGAAAATGAATAAACAGGAAGAAATTATTAAAAGGAACTAACAAAATTCTGGAGCTAAAAAGTACAGTAGCTGAAATTAAAAATTCAATAGAAAAGTTCAACATCAGATATGAACTTGCAGAATACACTCACCAAGACACATCACAGTCGAATTGTCAAAGCCAAAGACAAAAAGAGTATCCTGAAAGCAGCAATACATGTTAGGTTTTATTTAGAATCTGATCCAAACAAACTATTAAAAAAAAAAACAAACTATGACAGAATTGAGAATTTGAACACGGGTTGGACATAAAACAGTATTAAGGAATTATTCATTGTTAGGTGTGAAAATGTTATTGTGATATAAATATACATATATTATATATATAAATTATATAAATATATAAATATGAGAGTCCTTATAGACATGTACCTTGAAATACTTACGCACAAAATTATATTACGACTGGGATTTGCTTCAAAAATAATTTCTAAGAGTAGGAAGTGGGTAAGAATATACATGAAATAACACGCAATGAGTTAAATGTTGGAGCTAGGTGATGAGTACAGTGGCTTTCATTATACTATTTTATTTTTGCATATGTTTGAAATTTTCCGTAACAAAAGTTAAAATAAAGTTAATGTAAACTACAAAGAGAACACAATTCTAATCGAAAAAGGAACAAAACAAAAAGGTATTAAGAATTCGAAAAAATTCCATCTCCTTTCTTGCCCCCCCCACCCCACATACACATTTTGGTAAAGAAAATGGTGAACATTGGTAGCCAGGAGGACCACAGGTTGGGAGCAGGGTGTTTGTGACATCTTGCTCATAGATGTTTTTGCATTAATTTTGTTTTTTAAAATATTGCATTAAAATACGATTATCTTCACTACTAAGGTTTTTCTGCACCCCCTTAAATTTTGCGCCGGCGTCATGGAGGGGGTAGGGATGTATCCCGGGAGCAAAAGAGAGGAAGAGGCAAGGCCCCAGAGAAGAACGGAACGGCCAACAGGTCCCTGAGAAGATACTGCCCTTCCCCAGCCGCACAGAAAGGCCCAGGAATATACAAAGAAGAGCCACGGAGCCCAGGCTGGTGCTGTTAAAGACGCGGCAGCAGAGAGGACCTGTGCTGGCCAGCCGGCTGTGCGCCCTCGCGCGGGCTGAAGCCGGCACGGGATGGGGGCGGTGCCACTCGCCGTGACGAAGGCCTCACGTGACCCACCAACGCGGACTCGCGCCCTCGCTCCAGCGTCAGAGCCGGCCTTCACTCACTTGCTTCTTGGTACCTGCTCCCGGTGGACGTGAGGGCGTGCGGGCCAGAGGCGGCCCTAAAGAGTCGGAGGCGGAGGGGAAGCAGGTAAGGGACCGGGAGGAGGGGGAGCGTTCCCTGGGCTTGGTGTGGGAGAGCCCACGCGGCCCGCGGAGCCTTGCTGGGGGACCGGCTGCCCCGCGGCGAAGCGGCGCAAGGACCGCAGCCCTCACGCCCCACCGCAGCCCGCGTTTGGCCGCAGAAAATGCTAGGCGGAGGGCTGGACCGCGGCGAGGCGATGACCCTTCGGAAACACCTGCCTCTTGCGCCCCCCGCCCCGCCCCCGTCCTTCTTGGTGTAGAAAATGGTGGTCAGCACGGGGGATGGGGCCGCTGGGTGTGGGGGCGAGGTGGCCGTGGGGGGTCCGGGAGGGGCTGGGTAGCGTCGGGTCGGCGGGGAGCGCGCGGCTGCAGCAGCCCCCGCTGCCCCCACCCCGGCCCTCTGCAGGTGTGCAGGTCTAAGTGTCGCGGCGGCGCACTCTTCGGCGAGAATCGAGAGGAGGAGGAGACTGCAAGGATAGGCCCAGGTCGGTGCGGGGGACAGTGGGGGCCGAAGGGAACGTATGGAAAGCCCTGAGACCCCAAATTCCCTCCCGCCACCCCCGCCCCCACCCGCCAGCCCGTCCTCCATCTTGGTGCCTGCAGAGGCCTGGGCAGGGATAGGCAGGGAAAATGGTGGGCTTTGGGCGGGGCGGGGCGGGGTGTAGAGGGCTCGGACAGGGAGCCCCCTGAAGAGCGTAGGGAGCCTCTCCAGTGGGAGAGTAAAATTTTAAAAAGCATTTGAAATCCAGGGCTCTGAATTTTGAAAGGTGCGTAGTAGGGCCTCTGTCCTCGGTGCTGATCGTCCCACCAAGAAAATAGCCCTTTTTCTGGTCTCTTACCTCTAGGAGCAATGGCGTCCAAACAGAAACAAGCGGTGAAAAATGTCAACATGGAAAATGCCCAGCAGGAAAAAGAAGGAGAAGAACAGGGCCCCGTGCAGAATGAAGAGGAATCACGCAATTCGAGAGGGAGTGAAGGCCAGAAGCATGGAAGAAATGTCAGGCTGGGGCGAATGAGACGACTTGTCCCTAATTTTCGGTGGGCCATACCCAGCAGGCATATTGATCACAATGAAGTGGGAGATGATGAGGAAAAGTTTGTAGGGCAGATGATGGAAGTCAGGAGAAAGACTAAAGAGCAGCAAATGAGGCATCATAAGCGCTTCCAAACTCCTGAACCTGATAATCATTATGACTTTTGCCTTATACCTTGAATCCTAAGGTTTTCTCCGAGGTCAATAATGTGACCTCTGCTCTACAAGCTTGTAGTTTTGTGATTTACTTTTTCTGTAAACCTTTTGGTGTTTCCACTTACCAGTTTGTAATTAAATATTGTTTTGTCTCAGTGTAAAATTTTCTGTCCAGTAGGACAATTTCACTCAGTTTTAGGAAAAACTATTCCTTTCATAATGTGAAATTAATAAAGCAGTTTAAAAAGCAATCTTCCATTTTCACCCTAGTCTTTATTTTTTAATACTACTTTTCCTCTCCTAGCTACCTGGACTCAAGATCTCTAGTCTTTGTTTTTTATTGTTGTTCCCATCCAATGAGCAAGGAAGGATCATACTCATAACTCAACATCTGGTATAATTTTAAGAATGTATGTCCTGTTTTTCAAGGAGTGTGAGTCCACCACCTACATAAGAACATCTTGGGAGGGGAGCTTTTTGAGAATATAAAACACCTGGCTTCTATCCTCCAGACCCACAAATGGGCACTCCAGAATTGCCATTTTTAACAAGCTTTCCAGGTAAATCTAAGGTACACCTGTAATCTGAGGCCACTGTTGTATGTATGTATGTATCTATATGTACATACGTGTGTGTTGTCATATTAAATGTGAATGATAAAGTAAAATAACCAGATGAATGCTTACCTGAGTTTGATGGGCAAAAACATTAAAAAGGAAAAGTACAAGACCTTAAAATAGACTGATTAGAAGAGTGGTAAGGATAGTGGTAGATGAGGGTACTGGAGTTCAGAGATGATAAGTACCAAGCTACCCCCTACTATATATCTGGCCTGGGCCATTTTCTCTAAGACTCTGTCATCTGGAGATAACAGAATATTTGACTTTTGTACCTGGTAACAGGTTGAGGAAGGTCTAAGATAAAGATTGAGGCTGTTTTTAAATTTTTTTTGTATATTTTCAATGCAGACACTTTAACTTTTTAGGAAAGAGCAGAAGGAAATCTTAACCTGATAATCCAGTATTCTTCAAAGTGACAATAGCCACCCATTATGGCTCTTGAAATTAGTTTTGCGGGTCACAACAAGCAATTTTAAACAACATCATAGTCCATTGCCCATGAGTAGCATTAAGGATTATTTTGAGGGGTGCTTGGGTGGCTCAGTCGGTTGAGCATCTGACGCTTTGTTTTGGCTCAGGTCATGATCTCATGGGTCACAAGAGCAGTCTCTGCTCAGTGGGGAGCCCGCTCAAGATTCTCTTCCTCCGCCCCTTTACCCGCCCCCAGCTCACTCTAAATAAATAAAATCTTTTTAATAAATTATTTTGAGGAACTTGTTTTAGTAGGAGACATGTAGGAGATACTATAGCCTTATAAAATGTATTTCTAAATTTAGGTTGCAGGGTAAAAGAATTGAAACTGGTGCAGCCACCATGGAAAACAATATGGAGGTTCCTCAGAAAGCTCAAAACAGACCTACCCTATGACCCAACAATAGTACTACTAGGTATTTATCCAAAGATACAAACATAGTGATTCAAAGGGGCACATGCACCCCAATGTTTATAGCAGCAATGTCCACAATAGCCAAAATAGGGAAAGAGCCAAAAACTAATTAAGTAATGTATGGTGATTAACATAATAATAAAAAATAAAAATAAAAAAAGAAATGGTTAAGTAAAAAATAAATAGGGAAAGAGCCCAGATGTCCATTGACAGATGAATGGATAAAGAAAATGTGGGGTGCATCTATATGTACATATATGTGTTTGTATATATGCACCCCACGTGTGTGTATAATGGAATATTACTCAGCCATCAAAAAAAATGAAATGAGCACCTGGGTGGCTCAGTTGGTTGGGCGTCTGCCTCCCGCTCAGGTCATGATCCCAGGCTCCTGGGATCAAACCCCACATTGGGCTCCCCACTCAGCAGAGAGCCTGCTTCTCCCTTTCCCCTGCTTGTGCTCTCTCTAATAAATAAAATGTTTTTAAAAAAGAAAAGAATGAAATCTTGCCATTTGCAATGACGTGGATGAAACTAGAGGGTATTATGCTAAGTAAAATAAGTCAGAAAAAGACAAATACCATATGATTTCACTCATGTGAAATTTAAGAAACAAAATATGAACATAGGGGAAGAGAAGGAAAAATAAAATAAGAAAACTGAGAGGGAGGCAAACCATAAAAGACTAACTCTAGAGAACAAACAGGGTTGCTGGAGGGGAGGTGGGTGGGGGGATGGGGTAACTGGGTGATGGGCATTAAGGAGGGCACTTGATGTAATGAGCACTGGGTGTTGTATGCAAGTGATGAATCACTGAATTTTACCTCTGAAACTAACAATACAGTATATGTTAATTAAATTGAATTTAAATAAAAAACTTTTTAAAACTAAGAACAAATTTAAAAAGTCACTTCTTCAAACTTCATTTCACAGATGAGGAAACTAGGTAGGGAAATGGTTTCCCCAAGGTCACATAGCCAGTTAGTGGTAGAACTGGGACCACAGTTCGCAGTTCAGGGTGCTTCTCTCCTTACCACAGTGCCTCCACAAGGCATGATTTGGAAATATGTGTGTGCTGGTTACCAGTGGTGTACATTTACAAACATGTACAACTTATACAAAATCACTGTTTATTTGTTGTTCACACCTCAGTCATCAGAATCCCTGCATGTTTAATTGGCAAACATTTAAGGAGAGCTCTGTGCCCCTTATAACATTTTGGAGCTGGAATGATCTTTCAGCTTCTGTCTAGAGGAAGGGAATGTTGGAGAGTCTGATCTGGAAATGCAAGGTGGTGAACTCACAGGCACTTCATAAAGGCTAGCTGATTGAGTGATGTTCATGAAAGGCCTTTTGGTCCTTCTGAAAAATCAATGCTATACCTTTCCATACACCAATCCCAGATTTCTCAAGATAGCCTCAATTTTAAAAAATCTGTGGGTGGGAGGTGAGATCAGAACTTGACTGGTGGAAGGAGAACTGAAGGAAGCCTCCTCATCAGCGTTCTTTGGGAGTGGTGGTAGATGAGGACAGACTTTCCAAAAGAAGTAAAGGCCAACGTTGGGGTTCAGAATAAGATTTTTTGAAGAACTGAAATAAATTCCCTCTCCTTGGTGTTTCTGAGGGAGTGGGATGATGAAGTCAGAACTTTCTGGGAGTGGTAAAATTCAGGGAACAAGGTCACAGTGTGATTGGTTGAAGGAGAACCAAATTAAGACCCCTCTCCTGGAAGTTTCTCTGATGGTGGGGTATGAGTACAGAACTTTCTAGAAGCAGTAAATTTCAGGGACCATGATCAGAACATGATTGAAGACAAGAAAGCACCCTTTCCTGGATGTTTCAGCAGGGGTGGAGGAGTGAGAACAGAACTTTCTGGAAAAAGTAATAGCCAGGGGAAAAAGTAAAAGTCACCGAGTCAGAAGGTGATTGAAAGAGAACGGAGTTACTTTTTTTTTTAGACTTTATTTATCAGAGAAAGAGAGAGCAAGCAGGGAGGAGTGGCAGGCAGAGGAAGAAGCAGGATCCCCGCTGAGCAAGGAGCCCGATGCGGGACTCTATCCTAGGACTGTGAGATCATGACCTGAGCCGAAGGCAGATACTTAACCAACTGATCCACCCAGGCATCCCAAGAACTGAGTTACTTTAGTGAACACTTCCATTAACTTACACATCCCATGCAAGGGTTAGTCTAGGTGGGCAGTACATTCTGACTTTTTAAGGTGACAATGGAGATCTATTATTTGGAAGTCTCTAAAGAGACTGGCAAGAAAATTAGAGAAATATGAAAACAAAAGAAAAGTGAATCAACCAGGAACAACAAAAAGGACTAATGCATTCATCCCTATCAGTCATTTATGTGTTCATGTTTGTTTAGTTTCTCAAGGAAAATATGTATGTTTGCATAGATTTTTGAAGCAAGGCTTGGGATAGAAGCCTAGTAATTAAAAAGAGAAAGAGGAGATCTCTGAGAAGAGCCTTTCAGAAGCATATGTTTTCACCCTCAAGTAACAAAAAAATGATATCACTGAGGGAGTCTTTAAGGAGGCCACCAAAGGAAAAAAAAATGAACTTATAATGAAGAAAGTAAAACAAACCAAATATCATGAGAAGAAAATACCAAAACACATTATCACTTCCAGTCCTTTCAGTCTGTGTCTACATGTGAGTAATTATTTAGCTTCATTAAGGTATAAATCAAAATTTAAAAAGTACATAAACCATGCAATTCATTTTACATGTATCTGTTTTACATAGATTTAAGCCTATGAAATCATGACCACAATGAAAATAGCAAACACTTCCATTATCTCTAAAAGTCTCTTTCTTCCCATTTGTAATCCATCCCTCCTTCCATCCCCATCCTCAAGCAACCTCTGGTCTGCTTTCTGTCACTATATTTTGCTTTATGCAATATTTTTTATATAGAGTGAACCACAGAGCACGTACTCTATTTTTCTCTGGCTTCATTCATTCAACATAATGATTTTGCATGTAATAATAGCATATTCCTTTCTCCTGGTGAGTGGTAGTCCATGATATGGTGAATGTTTATCCATTCATCTCTTGATGGACACTTAGATACTTTCCAATTTTTGACTATTACAAATAAAGCCATAAAGTGTGTTTCATAATATTTGTGCATTGACAAATATTCATCAATCAATGCACACTTGGGCTCTTCCCATAGTTTGGCTATTGTAGATAATGCTGCTATAAACATTGGGGTGCATGTATCCCTTGAATAGTGTTTTTGTATTCTTTGGGTAAATACCTAGCAGTGCAATTGCTGGATTATAAGGTAGTTCTATTTTCAACTTTTTGAGGAACCTCCATACTGTTTTCCACAGTGCCTGCTCCAGTTTGAATTCCCACCAACAACGTAAGAGTGTTCCCCTTTCTCCGCATCCTCACCAACACCTGTTGTTTCTTGTGTTGTTGATTATAGCCACTCTGACAAGTGTGAGGTGATATCTCATTGTAGTTTTGATTTGTATTTCCCTGATGACAAGTGATGTTGAGCATCTTTTCATGTGTCTGTTGGAAATTTTAACCATCCTAAAAGGTGTGTATTATCTTGTAGCTTTAATTTTTATTTCTCTGGCGACTAATGATGTTCAGCATCTTTTCATGTACTCATTAGTCATTCATATATCTTCTTTTGTGAAATAATTTGTTCAAATATTTTGTTAATATTTTTAAAGATTTCTATTTATTTGAGAGAGAGAGCATGAGCATGAGTGGGGGGTACAAAGGGAGGGGGAGAAACAGACTCCCCACTGAGCAGGGAGCCCAACTTGGGGCTCAATCCCAGGTCCCTGGGATCATGACCTGAGCTGAAGGCAGATACTTAACCAACTGAGCCACCCAGGTGCCCCAATATTTTGCTAATTTTTGAAAATTTCATTGTTCATCTTCTTACTACTGAGTTGCAAGATTTCTTTATAAATTCTATATTCAATTTTCTTTGATATGTATGTTGTAAATTTTTCTCTCAGTCTTGATTTGCCTTTTCATTTACTTAATGGTTTCTTTCAAAGGCCAAAAGTTTTAAATTTACATGAAACCCATTTAATCCACTTTTCCTTTTATAATTGTGTTCTCTTTAAATAATGTGCTGCCTAATCCAAGGTTGTGAAGACTTTCTCTTATATTTTACTCTAATAGTTTTAAAGTTTTAGGCTTTTCATTTTGTTTTATGAACCATCTCATGTTAATTTTTGTGTAAGGTATGAAGTAAACTCTGGTGTTCATTTCGTTCCATATTGATATTCAACTAATACAGCACCATTTGTTGAGAAGACTTTCCTTTCTTCTTCCTATAACCTTTGCACCTTTGTCAAAAATCAAGTACTCATATGTGGGTATATTTTTGTACTTTCTATTCTGCCCTATTGATCTATATGTCTGTCTTTTCATCAATATCAAACTATCTTGATTGCTATACCCTTATAGTAAGTCTTGAAACTAGGTAGGGAAATTCCTGCAACTTTGTTCTCTATTAAAATTGCTTTGGATATTCTAGGTCCCTTGAATTTTCATATAAACTTTAGAATCAGCTGATTATTTTTTTTAAGCCTGCAAGAATTCTTATTGGTATTGGCTTGAATCTGTAGATCAATTTGGTGAGAATAGCTATATTAATAGTTGCAAATAGGGACAGTGTTTATTGTAAGGAAAAATACAAAAACAGCTGTCTTGTCACAGTACTCAAGGACAAAGCCCCTGGGGTCTCCATAAACTGAAAGAAGCTGAAAACTCTGTGAGTCTTTCACATAGGGTGTCTTCTCTCTTTTTCTCATTTTTGGAAGTTTCTCACACTCATCACAATTAGTCAAGTATAGCTTCATGTAAATGACCTATTCAGATCCTTTCTGATAAGGATATCTGAGAAGGACGCCAGGGCCCAGGTATTGCTTTTGGAAAGCAGCAGGATGTGTGTAGAGAACAATGTAAAATGTAAGTGGCTTCTGACCATTAGGCTAAATATTTCCAAGTGAATGTGAGAATCTGGGCCAGTAGTAAACCAGTGAAGAGGACCAATTTCTGCAGAAAGGTTAGACAAGAGCAGAACCACTGGGGATGTGTCCCTTAGGCACTTTGCATCCACTAGCAAGGCTATTATATATATATATATATATATATATATAACAAGTGTTGATGAAGATGTGGAGAATTGTAATGTTCATACATTGCTGGTGGGAATATATAACCATGCAGTTGCCATGGAAAACAATTTGGCACTTCTTCCAAAAGTTATACATAGAGTTACCATGTGATCTAGCAATTCCCTTGTAGGAATATACTCAAGATAATTGAAAACCTATGTTCACAAAACTTGTACACAAATGTTCATAATAGTGAAAAAGTGCCAACAACCCAAATGTCCATCAACTGACAAACCAATAAACAAAATGTGGTATATTCATACAATAGAATATTCAATACACATAAAAAAAGAATGAAGTCCTGGTAAATGCTACAACATGGATAAACCTTGAAAACATTATTCTAAATGAAAGCCAAACACAAAAGGCCACATATTGTATGATTCCATTTATATGAAATATTCAGAATAGACAAATCTGTTGAGACAAAAAGTAGAATAGGGGTAGTAGCTGGGAGGGGATGGGAATGATGAGTGACTACTAAGGGGTATAGAGTTTCTTTCTGGGGTATTAAAAAGGAAAACATCAATAGCCAGATGGAACAATTTACTATAAATAAATAAAATAGTTTGGTCATCTTCCAATAATAGAAAAATATATAAACAGTAGCATGGACATATTTAGATATAAAAAGTCTTTTAATATATGATAAAGTTGATATGTCAAATCTGAAAAGAAGAAATGTGTCATTCAATATTTTTTCTCATTTATTTATGTGATGCTAACTTGGAAATCAGCAAATTAATGTGACTTCCAGAACTAGGCCTCTCAGCCCAAAGGGGAAGCATTTTATCTCCAACATCCCTCCCTATTAAGAGGTGTTGCTGAATGAATTTCCACCTATGCATGACAAGGTATGGGTATCATATGACAAAAGTTTGTAACAACAAGTCTTGTGACTAAGAATAAGGAATACAAGCTAGAATCCCAGGTCTGCTATTTACTAGGTATGTGATGTGGAAAACTTTTCTGAGTCTCAGCTTTCTCATCTATCAGTTAGGATCAATGATATTCAACTGTGGCTGCAAGACCTTTGGGGAAGAGGAATATTCATAGTACCTATATTCATATACCTACTTGTGATGTTATTGCAAGGTCCTGCCTGACTCAAGGGGTTCTGAGAATAATATTTCAACTTTCAGGTCTGGTAATGAAGAGAGAATCCAGACTACCTAGTGGCTCATATCAGTTCTCTGTTTGCCATACTTAGGGTTTTAAGGTAACTCAAATCAAGTAGGAATTTAGTGGGTCACCTATCCATGTTCTCCTAGTAATACTTATACGTCAAGATAGGCTAGGTACTTTTTTTTACATAAGTAGCTAGAGTTTATTGTTCTGGAGGTTCTTTCTTTCTTTCTTTCTTCCCTCCTTCTCAGTTTTTTTTTAATCTTTTTAATTCCAGTATAACTAATGTACAGTGTTTTATTAGTTTCAGGTTTAGAATATAGTGATTCAACAATACTATACATTACTCAATCCTCATCACATAGGCTAAGTACTTTTATTGTTATTTTTATTTTTTTATTATAGGCTAAGTACTTCTAAAAACATTTCCCAAATCTCAGAGGCTTAGCAAACTGAAAATTTCTCACTCAGCTAGCAGTGCAATACAGATGGGAGGGAGTGGGATCTGTTCCATGCAGTCATTCAGGGAGCAAGGTGGCAGGAACCTGGCAGGAACCTCCACCATCTTCAATGTGTGACTTTCAAAATTGCCTTGGGTGCTTACATCCAGCTGGAAGATGGAAGGAGAGAGAAGGCTCATGGCAGATTATGCTGGAGTTTTTTGCTCACATTCCAATGGCCACAAATCAGTCAACTGCTTGGCTGTCTGAGAAAGGCAATCCATAAGTATGAACTTAGGACGAAATGCAACAGAATTTGTTAAACATGTATACTCTCTCTGCCATAGTTTCATAAGATCAGTTAGCTACTGACAAAAATTCCTAATTCAAACTATTCTGTCTACCATGACATTCTTGATTCATGTAAAGATAACTAAGCCTTCCTTGTCTTTGGTGGTTAAATGCAGCTTCTTAGTTTATCCTACCCTGAGATCCTGGCATCACTACTGAAACCAAGAGGCTGTATCAAGTTTAAGAACCACTCCCAGCATTCTCAGCCTAATGATAATAACCATTATAAGATTTTCAAAATATGCTTGCTTATTTATTGCTCAATTTCCTGTTAAAGATAACATCTTCTAGCCCTCTCTTTAGACATGGTTAGGGAGTACATGAGTATGTAATACATGATAAGCACATTCCAACATTTCCTTTTCCATAACTCTCTAGATTATTTACATCATACTAAGCAATTTCCTTTTTTAAAAAGACTTTATTTTTTATTGGAGAGAGAAAGAGAGCACGGCCGGGGCGGGGGGGCCAGGGGGGAGGGGATGGATAGGAGCAAAGGGAGAGAGAGAAGCAGACTCCCCGCTGAGCAGGGAGCATGACATGGGGCTGGATCCCAGGACCCTGAGATCATGACCTGAGCTGAAGGCAGATGCTTAACAGACTGAGCCACCCAGGCGCCCCATAAGCAATTTCTGATATACCAACTTTTTTTAGTGTGATCCAGCAGGAGGCCATAGTTCAACCAACTGAGCAAACAATTAGAGTCCAGCTGAATGAGATAGCACGTTGAATTTAAAATCTCTACTATGTGCACAAATATTGATAAATTCAGCTGAATTTATTACAAATTATTTGGCATGTACTATACACCTGGTGCTGTTCTAAGAGTCAAGGAATCACAGCACTACATACAACAGCAATATATATATATGTCCTCATGGAACTTGCATTCTTGTTAGAAAAACAAGAGAAGGCTCAGGAGGAAACATCTGAAGGAGATAAGGGAGTGATCTAGGCAGATATTTGAGGGTAAAGTTTTCCAAGCAGAGGGAATAGCAAATGCAATGGAGCTGATTTGAAAGTATGCCTGACAAAAGTAGCTAAAATTATGTCCCTTCCCACCTTTATCTAATATTCTTAGGACCTATTCTCACACATATTCTCAAGATTTTTGCCAGTGTAGCAAATACATTGAACAAGTAGGATTTGTAGGAGACAATAATAAAACATTTTTTTCTACCTGCTACCCATGCAAACCTGCCCTTTGGTTTGTCCCTTGAGTGAAACCTAGGGTATGTCCCATGACTTTCCTGCTTGCCCTATAGGTAAAAAAATATCCTCCTGTCAGTTCAAGTCACAAAAGAGTTTCCATTCGAGGTGCCTGGCTGGCTAAGTTGGAGTATGCAGCTCTTGATCTCGGGGACGTGAGCTCGAGCCCCATGTTGAGTGTTGAGAAATAAATAAACTTTAGACAGACAGCCTCTTCTTTGCTGTCCTGTCCACCACTCCCTTGCAGTGTATTCAATAAACTTCTATCTCCTTTAAAATAAATAAATAAATAAATAAATAAATAAATAAATAAATAAATAAATAACAACCTTTAAAAACAAACAAACAAAAGTTTCCATTTGATGAAGGCAGAAAGAAAATAAGAAATTAAAATATTATATAACTGGTACTGTTATGGCCATCTAGTACCGGCACTTTCTAGGCTGTGAAGGTATTTAAAGTTAACTCCTTCCTTTGTGTGGTTCCTTTATGGGTTCTATAGGGAGTTCCCCATTGTTGAGAATCTCTTACCTGCTCTTCTCTTGAAATGGGCAAATACATATCCTTGAGCTAGTCACTTTTGACTCCTTCATTAGCCTTTATTTTTTTAAGATTTTATTTATTTATTTGTCAGAGAGAGAGAGACCTCAAGCACAAGCAGGGGGAGCACCAGGCAGAGGGAGAAGCAGTCTCCCCACTGAGCAAGGAGCCTGATACGGGACTTGATCCCAGGGTCCTGGGATCATGACCTGAGTCAAAGGCAGACGCTTCACCAACTGAGCCACCCAGGCGTCCCTCCTTCATTAGCCTTTAAACTTCTAGCAGTATATCCAGGTTGTTTCTGCTAAGGTTTCCTTGATCCCCCAGAAGACTATCATGACCTAGATCAATAACCACAAACTAGTTCTGTCTCCTGTATGGCCCATGTAATGTCTATGGGAACCACTCACACATCATTTGTACAATTTAACTCCCAAATTCAAGGAGTCCAGTCTCTCCCCAAATGTTCTTCAGTTTTATGTCAAAGTAGCTAGCTGGTCTTACCTTTTAGATTTAGATACCTGCAGTGTTAACAAGTTCCAGGGACTTTGAATAGACCCACTGAGGGTTTTTGCCTTTGGTATGAGGTGACAGAAAACACCTACTCTTTCTCTATAATGGAAGCACTCATGAAATGCCAACATTTCTCATTAGAAATCCTCTTCTAATCTCCAACAATCTTTTTGGCCTCTCAAATGCCTTTTGTAGGCTGAAAATGTGTAATTATCTAAGGGTAACCAACTCAGTACTCATCCAAGTATGACCTGCTTTCATCACCTTGCATTACAATTCAGAATTCGGCAGTGATTGAAACCTATTGTCTTGGGACCTCAACCAAAAAGGAGACTGAAATAGGTAATTTTTAATTTCCTGTTATAACTATATATATATATATTTAAAAGCCTGCAATTCATCTGGTGTATGAACTATTTGATTTTATAATTTCAGTGTCCTTCCTCCCACCTGGCATACTGGGATTTGATTCTAGTTATAGATTTAGAGATAATGAGTGTGTCTGCAGCACAATGGGGGAGAGAATGAAGACAATTGATCTCCCTTGCAAGGTGTCTTTAGGCAGGTTGTTACAGGTTTTCAAATAAGGCAGGAACATCCTCACCCATAAAGGAGAAGAGGAACTAATTTGGTAAGGAAGACCTAGTAGGGGATGAAAGTGGCCTTCTTTTGGTCTCCTCTTCCTCCTAGATCCTTGTACTGCTCATTCCTTGAGGCCCAGCTCTGACCACACAGCATCTGAGACCATGTGAGCTGGAAGTGAACTCTCCCATCTCTGTCTCTGATGGTCATTGAGGCACATGGGGCCTCAACCACTCTTATGTTCCTTAACAAAGGATGGTTTGTCCCTTTCCTCTTTCTAATGTGTGTGTGGAAGGGAAAGGCTACTTTCTCAGGAAGTTAGGTGCTAGGGTAGCAAGCAGGTGCCCACCCTCATTCTGCCGCAGTGACTTCTGTTAATGTTTAATTGTGCATCTCCAGAAATCTTGGAAGCTCAGAATAAACCATTTGTTTATTGGCTTACAAATACACCTTCTGGGGGCACCTGGGTGGCTCAGTCTGTTAAGCGTCTGCCTTCGGCTCAGGTCATGATCCCAGGGTCCTGGGATCAAGCCCCACATCAGACTCCCTGCTCATTCCCCCCACTTGTGTTCTCTCTCTCTCTGTCTGTCAAATAAATAAATAAAATCTTAAAAAAAAAAAAAAACCTTCTTTCTGCCCAAAGTTGGGAGCAGAAATTTTCTTAAAGATTTTATGTATTTATTTGAGAGAGAGAGAGTACACGTGTGCACAAGCAGGGGGAGGGGCAGAGGGAGAGGAAGAAGCAGACTCCCCACTGAGCAGGGAGCCAGACACGGAGGCTGGATCCCAGGACCCCAGGATCAGGACCTGAGCTAAAGGCAGACGCTTAACTGACTGAGCCACCCAGGCGCCCCAGGAGCAGAAATTTAGTTGACTCCTGCTTATTCTGCTTACATATAGTCAGAAGTAACCTTAACCTTATTATAATGGAGTTTTTTTTTTTTTTTTTTTTTTTTTAAAGATTTTATTTATTTTTTAGAGAGCGAGCGAGAGAGAAACAGCATGAGAGGGGAGAGGGTCAGAGGGAGAAGCAGGCTCCCCGCTGAGCCGGGAGCCCGATGTGGGACTCGATCCCAGGACCCTGGGACCATGACCTGAGCCGAAGGCAGACACTTAACCATCTGAGCCACCCAGGCGCCCTATAATGGAGTTTTTGACAGAGGATATCCTCACCTGGTTATGAAGATGGTGATCAGTTTGTGATCAGGTGCTGTTTCCTGAGCAGCTTCACAACACATAAGTTCTATTTACATTTGAATTTAACTTAAACACAACGTATTTTATATTTTTTAGCTTGGTAATATATTCACACAATTCAGTCATAAAAAAGAATTAAAAGGGTGGCTCAGTATTTGTGAAACAATCAACATGATATGTCACATCAGTAAGACAAAGTGAACATCATACTGAATGGGGAAAAACTGAGAGCTTTTCCTCTAAGGTCAGGAACAAGACAAGGATGTCCACTCTCACCACTTTTATTCAACATAGTACTGGAAGTTCTAACCACAGCAATGAGACAACATAAAGAAATAAAAGGCATCCAGATTGGTGAAGAAGAAGTAAAACTTTCACTATTCGCAGATGACATGATACTCTATATAGAAAACCCTAAAGATTCCACCAAAAAACTACTAGAACTAATAAATGAATTCAGTAAAGTTGCAGCATACAAAATCAATATATGAAATGTGTTGCATTCCTATACACTAATAATGGAGTGGAAAGTGAAATTAAGAAAACAATCCCATTTATAATTACACCAAAAACAAAATATCTAGGAATAAACTTAACCAAAGAGGTGAAAGTGTTCTATTCTGAAAACTATAAAATGCTGATGAATGAAATTCAAGATGACACAAAGAAATGGAAAGACATTCCATGCTCATGAATTGGAAGAAAAAATATTGTTAAAATGTCCATACTGCTCAAATCAATCTACATATTATAGCAATCCTTATCAAAATACCAACAGTATTTTTCACAGAACTAGAACAAACAATCCTAAAATTTGTATGGAACAAAAGACCCCAAATAGCAAAAGCAACCTTGAAAAAGAAAAGCAAAGCTGGAGGCATTACAATTCTGGACTTCAAGTTATATTACAAAGCTTTAGTGATCAAGACAGTATGGTACTGGCACAAAAATACATAGATCAATGGAACAGAAAAGAAAACCCAGAAATGGACCCACAACTATATGGTCAACTAATCTGACAAAGCAGGAAAAAATCATCCAATAGTAAAAAGACAGACAATAGTGTTGGGAAAACTGGACAGCAGCATGCAGAAGAATGAAACTGGACCACTTTCTTACACCATACACAAGAATAAATTCAAAATGGATGAAAGACCTAAATGTGAAACAAGAAACTATCAAAATCCTAGAGGATGTTGGGGAGGATGCGGAGAAAAGGGAAACCTCTTACACTGTTGGTGGGAATGCAAACTGGTGCAGCCGCTCTGGAAAACAGTATGGAGATTCCTCAAAAAGTTAAAAGTAGAACTACCCTATGATCCAGTAATCACACTACTGGGTATTTACCCAAAAAATACAAAAACACTAATTCAAAGGGATACGTGCACTCCTATGTTTATAGCTGCATTATTTATAATAGCCAAATTATGGAAGCAGCCCAAGTGTGCATCGACTGATGAATGAATAAAGAAGAAATGAATAAAGAATATACACAATGAGATATATATCATTGAAAATTATTCATATATATATACAGTATGATATATATATATCATTGAATATTATTCAGTCATAAAAAAATCTTAACATTTGCAATGACATGGATGGAGCTAGAGAGTATAATGCTAAGTGAAATAAATCAGTCAAAGAAAGACACATACCATATGATCTCACTGATATGTGGAATTAAAAAAAAAACAATCAAAGGGAAAAAGAGAGAGAGAGGCAAACCAAGAAACAGACTCTTAAATATAGAGAACTGATGATTACCAGAGGGGAGGTGGATGGAGGGATGACAATGATAGGTAATGGGGTTTAAAGAGTACACTTGTCATGACGAAAAAAAATTTTTGATGACTTTTTTTTAAGCTATTTGTTTTCCTTTTCCTTAGCCCTTCTGTTCCTGGACAATTCAGTCATAACACCATTAGATGGGGAAAAGCATGGTAGGAGAGAACAGAGTTTTGTTGGCCTGAGCAGGGTGAAGAAGGTACCCATCTTGGGAGAGTGGCTCATTACAGAGAGTTATTGTCTAAGAATTGTAAAGTGGAATTCCTGGGTAGGAGACTAGCCAGGTGAGGAGTATTGGGTTCTTTCTATTTGGTTGAAGGGAGTGTCTTTGTGAGGCAGTGTGTGGCAGACTGGAACAGGATTTTAGAATCTGAACAGGGTGAGAAACATGTCTATGCAGAAGGTTGCCAACAATCTGAAGAGGGCACCTATATGGCTTTCAATTGATATATATAGAAATATACTTGTAAGTGTGTAAATGTATATACATGTGAGTTCCTATGTATGTGTGTGTGTATACACATATATACACAAATATATATACACAAATATTACCTAATTCTTTCCACTGAGAGAGCCTGGGAGCTTAGTATCCCAATAGCAAGAAACATACCTAGTGTCCATAGCCTGTCTTCTAAATACTATTGTTGAATGAAAAGAACAAGAACTCCTTTGAGAAATGGTTGATTACATGGATGTGGCAGGCAAAGAACAAAATGGGCCTGGAACATCTTGATGTGCCAGAAAGCACAGTGCTCAAAAAATGATGGCACACCAAAAGGACACAGAAGCCAATCTGAAGAGGCTCCTACAAATCACATAGAGGACAAAATGAGTATCAAAATAAATGATAGAACATAGTGTAATGCATTGAATTAAAAAAAGAAAATATGATTCATTATCTAAATAAATAAATACACAAATAAACATTTACGTAGTTTCAAAATACCTACCCATAAAATACTTAATAGTTACAAAGGAAAAAGACACTGGAATGTCCTAGAAGGCACCACCTTAAACAAATGGTCAAAGAGAACATTGTAGGGGCGCCTGGGTGGTTCAGTTGGTTAAGCGACTGCCTTCGGCTCGGGTCTTGATCCTGGAGTCCCGGGATCGAGTCCCGCATCGGGCTCCCTGCTCAGCGGGGAGTCTGCTTCTCCCTCTGACCCTCCCCCCTCTCATGGTCTCTATCTCATTCTCTCTCAAATAAATAAATAAATAAAATCTTTTAAAAAAAAAAACAAAGAGAACATTGTAAGTAATGGGACAAATTGAGATTGTGTCACCTGATAGGATAAAAAGAGAAGATCAAAGCAATACTTCTGTGATATTCCTGCCAAAGATGTATAACCTGAATCTATTCAAGAAGAAATATCAGGCAAAACCAAATTGAAGGACACTGTAAAAAATAACTGGACTATAACTTCAGGCATAAACTGAGGGCATATTCTATACTGAAGGATAATAAAGAGACCCGACGGCAAAATGCAATATGTGATCCTGAACTGGAATCTCCTTTTTCTATAAAGACGTTGAATAACTGGTAAAAATTTATTGGGGTCTGAGTTTAGATGGTAGTAATATATTAATGTTAATTTTCTGATTTTGATAATTGTGGTTATGTAGGAAAATGTCTGTGTTTGTGGGAAATGTGCACAAAAGATGTTTGGGGTTATATTCATTTTCTACTTCTGTGTAACAGATTAACAGATTCAGCAGCTTAAAGCAACACCCCTTTATTAGCTCACAGTTCTGTAGATCAGTAGTCTTGGCTAGTTTCCTGTTTAGGGTCTGATGATGCTGAAATGAAGGTGTTGACTGTCCTGGGCTCTTATCTGGAGGACCAGGAAGAATCCCCTTCCAACTTTACTCAGGTTGTTGGCAGACCTCAATTCCTTGCAGTGGTAGGATTGATATACCCATTTCTTTGCTGACTTTTGACAGGACATTGCTCTCAGCTCCTTGCACTTGGCCTTACCATCTTCAAAGCCAACAATGGTAATGCATCCAAGCATTATCATGCTTTGAATTTCTCTAACTTTAACTTCTGTCAACAGCCATATAAAGCTTTCTCCCTTTAGGGCTTGAGTGATTAGATTAGGTCCACCTGGGTAATCTCCTTTTTGCCATATAATGTAACATAATGGTAGGACTAACACCAGGAGGTGAAAGTTGTAGGGGCCATCTTAAAATTCTGCCTACCATAGGGTAGATGGGCCATTAAACTAGTAACTTACTCTCAAATAATTCAGGGAAAAAATTCTTTACACTGTCTTCACAATTTTTCCATAATTTTGTGTTTTTTCTTTAAAAATGAAAAATTAAAAGTAAACATAAAAATTTATACAGTGTAGTTCTGGTTCCAAGTAAGATGGAATACATACATTCTAACTCTCTCTAGTACTAAACACAGATGTGAAAAACAGACAGAATGTATGGTACAGCTATTTGAGGTTTCCATAACATAATAAAAATAATATTTAATGTCTAGTATACAAACCAAAATTACTCAGCATGTAAGAAATCATGAAATTCTCAAAAGCATAGAAAAAGGCAATCAACAGATACCAATGATGAGATGACAGATGCTGTAAATATTTGATAGACTTTAAAATGGCTGTTATAAAAAATGCTCAAAAGAGTCATCACTCTTAAAAACCAAATTAAAACTGAAATTATGAGCAAAGAAATAGAAGATATAAAAAAGAATTTAATTCTTTATGAGCAAAGAAAGAGATGTTCCCCTAGAGCCTCCAGAAAGGAATACAGCTCTGCCAACATCTTGATTCTTGGCAAATGAGATCTATGTCAGACTGACCTAGATAATTGTGAGATAATAAAAAAGTTTTATATTTAAAATAATACACTAAGTTTGTGGTGATATTTTATGGCAGCAATAGAAAACTAATACAGAAGAGGAGGAAATATGTCCCAACTCATTTTACAATAACCAAACCAGAGAAATACAGTACAAATAAAGAAAACTAAGACCAGTATCCCTCATATTACAAGATTAATTTTCTCTCTCACACAACCAAGTGGGGTTTATTCCAAGAATGAAAGGCTAATTCAATATTTGAAAATCAATCAATGCAATCCACCACATTAAGAATCTAAAGAAAAGTGTGCCTGGGTGGTTCAGTGGGTTAAGTGTCTGCCTTCAGCTCAGGTCATGATCCCGGAGTTCAGGGATGGAGTCCCACATCAGGCTCCCAGCTCATGGGGGAATCTGCTTCTCCCTCTGCCCCTCACCCTGCTCTCATGCTCTCTCACACTCTCTCTCTCAAATAAATAATAAATAGAATCTTTTTTAAAAATTTACAAAGTAGCTAAAGAAAAAAAAGACTACATGAGCATCGCCAAAGATGCAGGAAGTCTTTTGACAAAATACATCTATTAATGATAAAAACTCTCAATTAACTATGAATAAAAGTCAACTTCTACAACCTGATAAAGGGCTTCTACAAAAACTCAGACAACACGTTTAATGGTGAGGGACTGAATATTTTCCCTCAAGACTGGGAACAAGGCAAGTATATCCACTCTCAGCAGTCTCCTTTAACATCATAATGGAAGTCTTATCCAGTGCAACAAGGCAAAAAAAGAAATAAAAAGCATACAGATTAGAAAGTAAAAATAAAATTTTCCCATGAAACATTGTGTGTCAACTATACTTCAATAGTAAATAAATAATTAAATAAAATGCTCCCTATTTGTGGATGACATTGTCTATGTAGAAAATCCCAGGGCACCTGGGTGGCTCAGTCGGTTGAGTGTCTGACTCTTGGTTTCACCTCAGGTCATGATCTCATGGGTCCGGCTCCCTGCATCAGGCTCCCACATCTGGCTCCCTGCTCAGTGGGGAGTCTGCTTGAAGATTCTCTCTCTCTGCCCTTCCCCCCACTTGCTCACTCGCGCAGACGTGTGCCCGCCCGCATGTGCTCTCTCTCTCTCTCTCAAATAAAATAAATCTTTTAAAAAAAAGAAAATCCCAAGAAACATATACTGGAAAGGAAGAAATAAAACCAAAACAACTAGAAATGCATAACGAAAAATATGAACTTCAATACCTACTTCACAACTTACAGAAAAATTAACTCAAAATGTAAACTTACATTTAAATATATGTTAATGTATTAAATGTAAATGTAAAACAAAAAATATATAAATTCTAGAAGAAAATATAACAGAATATTTGTGTGATCTTGACTTCGGCAATGAGGTTTCAGGTATGACAACAAAAGAAAAGTTTTTAGGTATGACATCCGTATAAGAAAAAAATGATAAACTGAACTTTAACAAAATGACAATCTTTGTTCTATAAAAGACACTGTTAAGAGAGTGAAAAGACGAGCCACACTGGGAGAAAATATTTGCAGATCACATATCTTATAAAAGACATATCTTGAATATTTAAAGAACCATTAAAACTCACTAAAAGAAAAACCTCAATTAAGAAATTGTCAAAATATCTGAACAGTCACTTAACCAAAGAAGATATCCAGATGGTACATAAACACATAGGAAAATATGTTTGATATTGTTAGTCATTAAAGAAATGTGTATTAAAACCACAATGATGGAGCACCTGAGTGCACTGTCAGTTGAGAATCCGACTCTTGGTTTCTACTGAGGTCGTGATCTCAGGTCATGTGATTGAGCCCAGTGTGGGGCTCAGCGCCCAGTGTGGGGCTCAGCGCTCAGTGAGGAGTCTGATTGAGATTCTCTCTCCCTCTCCCTCTGCCCCTCCTGCTCATGCGTTCTCTCTCTCTCAAATAAATAAATAAATACATATTTTTTTAAAAAACACAAGATACCAGTGTACACCTATCAGAATGGATTAAAAAAAAAAAAGACTTCCACAATTGCAAATGCTGGTGAGGATGTGGAACAACAGGAATTCCCATGCATTGCTTGTGGAAATGCAAATGATACAGCTACTTTGGAAAACATACTCACAGTTTAATATAAAGTTAATCATATGTACACTTACCATATGACCCAAGAATCCCACTTGTATGTATTTGTCCAAGTGAATTTCAATTGTATATTCGCACAAAAACCTGTACACAAATGTTCATAGTATCATTATTCATAGTCACCAAAATCTGGAAACAATCCAGATGTCCTTCAACAGGTGAATATATTAATAAACCTTGGCACATCCATAAAATGGAATGCTACTCAACAATAAAAAGAAACAAACTCTTGTTTTATGAATAAATTTGAAGCATTATGCTTAGCGAATAAAATCAGATCTTAAAGGCTACATATAGTATGATTACAGATACATGATAATCTGGAAAAGGCAAAACTATAGAATCAGAATCAGATCAGTGGCTCCCAGGGATTGGGGATGATGAATGTGACTGACAACAAAGGGTCTGCACAAGGAAATTTTTAAGGTGGTGGAACTCTTCTATATGTTACTGTGGTGGCTATGTACATGTTAAAACCCATAGAACTATACACCACCACCAAGGGTGACTCTTTCCCTATGCCAGTGGTTCTCAATTTTTTT
The DNA here is from genome assembly GCF_002201575.2 of Neomonachus schauinslandi. Lineage (NCBI taxonomy): Eukaryota > Metazoa > Chordata > Mammalia > Carnivora > Phocidae > Neomonachus > Neomonachus schauinslandi. The sequence continues at coordinate 44,711,142 of NC_058419.1, read as the reverse complement.
TCCCACTATGGGATATTTAGCAATGTCTGCAGACATTTTTTGTTCTCACTCTATGGAGGTGGGTGCTACTGGCATCTGGTGGCTAGGGACCAGGAATACTGATAAACACCCAACAATGCACAGGACAGCCATCCCAAGAAAGAATGATCCAGCCCAAAATGTCAATAATGCCAAGGCTGAGAAATCCTGATACACGGAAAATTTTTAAAAACCAACCAGAATGTCAGGAGAATCCAGGATGGAATAGACTGTAACAAATACATCTAACTATTAAAATTGTGACTTAATCCATTTGAGCTTCTATGAAATACTACAGACTGGGTAGCTTATAAATGACAGAAATTTATTTCTCCCAGTTCTGGAGGTTTGAAGTCCATAATCAGGGTGCTAGCATGGTCAGGTTCTGATGAAGGCCCTTTCCTGGTTTGCAGACTGCTGATTTCTCACTGTGTCTTCTCACGGTGGAAGGGACTAGGGAGCTCTCTGGAGTCTCTTTTATAAGAACACTAATCCCATTCATGAGGATTCCACCCTCATGATCTAAGCACCTCTTAAATGCCCTACCTCCTAATATGATCATATTGGGCATTAGGATTTCAACATATAAATTTGGTGGTTTGACCTAAGTAACTCTGGAAAATGTTTGGCTGGCTACTGCAAAGCTAAAGTCAAAATGAATTGTACTTTAGTTGGTATATTTGTTTCTCATGAAGCATGACATAGCAATTTATTACATGTATAGCAATACATTGCATGTATATTAGGGTTGAACAAATAAGTTAATATCAATAATGGGAGCCAAGTTTCTCACTGTCAGAGAAAGAAGTTGCACAGAACAAAGATTTAGAGTTAAAGATACCAATATGAACCTCTGTGTGTGTGTGTGTGTACATAGATCAGTATAGATAGATTTACTAGCTCTGTCCACTGAGAGGATCTAGACACAATGATGCCCCTTTAACAATGAACACACATAAGGCCCAGATCTTGGCTTCTAAATACTATTTTCTAATAAAAGGAACCAGGACTCCTTGAAGAAATAGCTGGTCCTAGAACCAGAGCAGGGAAAATACAAGATTAACCTAGAACATTGTGTAGTCCCAGAAAGTAAGGAAGTGATTTAAAAACAGTATGCAAGTGTATTAGCTTTCTATTGCTACATAACAACCATCAAGGTAACAGCTTAAAACAGAAGTCCAGGTGGGCTCAACTAGGTTCTTTGCTTACAATCTCAAAAAAGCTGAAATCGAGATGCCAATCAGCTTGGGCTCTTGTCTGGAGACTATGAGAAAGAACATGCTTCCAGGCTCATTCAAGGTGTTAGCAGAATTCAGTTCCATACAGTTGTAGGACTGAGGTCCCTGTTTCCTTGCTGGTTGTCAGCTGCAGGTATTTTCAGCTTCTAGAGACTTCCTATATTCCTCTGGTTCTGGCCACGTCCATTTACAAAGACAGCAATGAAAAATTAAATTCATTTCATGTTTCGAATATCCCTGACTTTCTCTTCTCCTTTTCTTTTCTGCCTTCCTCTTCTGCCACCAGCTGGAGAAGTGTCTATGCTTCAACAGCTCATGTTGTTATTTTGGGTCAACCAGGATAATCCAGGAAAATTTCCCAATGTTGAAGTCAGCTGATTTAGTGTTAAATTACATCTGAAAAATCCCTTTACAGTAATACCTGGATTAGTGTTTTACTGAATAACCAAAAGACAGGAATCTCGAAGGTGTCTTAAAAATTCTGCCTAACACATTGTGCATATCAGAGGAACATGAGCCAACCCAAACAAGCTTCTAATGGTCAAAACTGGATCCATTTGGGAAAAAAAAATATATCATTGAATTATATCACAAAGAATAAAAATTTCCATACTGAGATAGACATATGATAGGTATATGATAGATAGATAGATAGATAGATAGATAGATAGATAGATAGATAGAACTTCCTTACAGAATAATTCCAGGTATTAAATCCAGTCAGCATGGGGAATATAGAAAACCACCATTAGAACACCAAAGTAGTAATTGCTGCCCATAAGACCACTGATGAATGCTAAATTTAATGAGTAAAACTTTAAGAAGAAATATTTGCATAGCCTCAAAGTATCTCCCCTCCAAATTTTAATTACTATTTAAAAAAACACCCACAAGGGGCGCCTGGGTGGCTCAGTTGGTTGAGCGACTGCCTTCGGCTCAGGTCATGATCCTGGAGTCCCTGGATCGAGTCCCGCATCGGGCTCCCTGCTCAGCAGGGAGTCTGCTTCTCCCTCTCCCACTCCCCCTGCTTGTGTTCCCTCTCTCGCTGTGTCTTTCTCTGTCAAATAAATAAATAAAATCTTTAAAAAACAAAACAAAACAAAACAAAAACAAAAAAAAACACCCACAAATTCTTTGATACTTCTCCCCACAGGAGATAAAGCTTAATTCCCCTTCTTTTGAGTATGGGCTGGATTTAGTGACTCATTTATAAGAAACAGAGTATGGAAATGGAGAAATATCTTACAGAGGAGGAACTTGGCAGACATCATTTTAGCCAAGGAATCAAAGTTAACACCACCACTAATAAATCATGTTGATATCATATCACATGAATCACATCACAGAATACCACAGAAAAGGGAATATCACCTCTATGTTATTCTTCCCTAAATCCTGTAATCTCAATAATCAGAGAAAACATCAGACAAGCCCAAACTGAGGGACATCTTACAAAATAACTGACCAGTACTCTTCAAAAAATGTCAAGGTCATGAAACGAAAGAAAGAACAACTCTCAGAGAATGTAGGAGAATAAGGAGACATAATAACTAAATACAGTTAGTATCCTGGATTGAATCTTGGAACAGAAAAAAAGGACTATGGTGGCGCCTGGGTGGCTCAGTCGTTAAGCATCTGCCCTTGGCTCAGGCCCTGATTCCAGGGTCCTGGGATCAAGCCCCACATCAGGTTCCCTACTCTGCCGGAAGCCTGCTTCTCCCTCTCCCACGCCCCCTGCTTGTGTTCCTTCTCTCTCTCTCTCTTTTTTTCTCTGTCAAATAAATAAATAAAATCTCTAAAAAATAAAATGGGGCCAACAAGGAAGACATTGAGAAGGTAGGGCTTATGCCCATCTTCTGTCTCAAATTCTCAGAATTTTTGCTCAACTCAGCGAAAAGCCAAGGCATCTGTTATATGTTAAAATGGACATAAACAGACTTTCTGCCCAACACTAGCCCTAGCAACCAATCATATATAAGTTAGTATAACTGTAGCAATACCAGCACCAATCACATTTTCTTCAAAACAGTTTATGTAAATCCCCTCCTTCCTCTTTAAAAACGCTAACCTCCTTTATCTCTCTGGAGCATGTTTTTGATTTTAGTCAAATCTGTGTCTCCTGGATTGCAATCCCTAAGACCCCAGATAAGCACACATATTTTATTTTGCAGCTACCATTTTTGTCTTTTGTTGGTTGGAAGTCCATTTTGCTATTGAGTTGTAAGAGCTATTCAAATATTAAGGTTAACTCCAAATCAGTATTACATGTTGTAAATATTGCATTGCATTGTTTGTTTTTTGTTTCATTTTGTTTTGAATTTATTTGTATTTTAACATGCTTTATAATATGATTTTGTTTCAAGGCATTTATAATATACTTCATGGAATTTTCTGATTACAATAATGCATGTATATAGCAGAAAAAGAAAAGAAAAATAATTAAACATGTTAATAGTAAAGAAACATTCAAACACTGAGAGTGGTAACAACTTTTTTAATATTCTATGTTAAAAGCCATTGAATTGGCAGTGAGGATGCAACATGACATAGTTGTTAAAAACCATGACTTTAGATATAGACAAATTGGGTTAAATTCTTACCTTGCACATGAAGGGAAAGAACAATTCTTCTCTACCTGTCAGGGTCTTCCAGCTGGACTAAATTAAATTTTCATAAGACATCAACAGGAGAAAAAAAGTTTTATTACATGTGCACAGAACCCCAATAATGAAATTGTAACCTAAAGAAATGACCAAGGCAGGCAGTTGTTATACCTTTTAGACAAAGAGCTAATAATTCTGTGAGGAATTGACAGGACAAAAAAAACACTTTTGGGAGCTTCGATTAGTAAGGAATTCTAAACAGAATTTGGGCTGGGGTAGTAAATTAATAAAAAGTCACAAGGGTTGTTCATACAGCCTTCTCAGCTCTAAATTTCTCATCTCTGGTGATAAATATGTCTCTTTACCTCCTGGTACATAGGATACCTTTCACATGGGAGATTTATTTCCTGTTTTCAGGGTGGACAGAGGAAGATCCAAGCCTTCCTGCCTAGGCTATCTCATAAGTAACTTTTATTTAAAATGATCAAAATTCCAATGCCATTTTTCAAAGTGCTGGAACAATCCTCACATTGCCTGATTTCAAGCTATATTATAAAGCAGTGATCACTGCTTTATACCACAGCATGTGGTACTGGCACAAAAACAGACATATAGACCAATGGAACAGAATAAAGAACCCAGATATGGACCCTCAACTCTATGGTCAAATAATCTTCGACAAAGCAGGAAAAAATATGCAATGGAAAAAAGCCTCTTCAATAAATGGTGCTGGGAAAATTGGACAGCTATATACAGAAAAATGAAACTCGACCATTCTCTAACACCATACACAAAGATAAACTCAAAATGGATGAAAGACCTCAATATGAGACAGGAATCCATCAAAATCCTAGAGGAGAACATAGGCAGTAACCTCTTTGATATCAGCCACAGCAACTTCTTTCAAGATACATCTCCAAAGGAAGCGAAACAAAAGCAAAAATGAACATTTGGGACTTCACCAAGATAAAAAGCTCCCGCACAGCAAAGGAAACAGTCAACAAAACAAAGAGGCAACCCACAGAATGGGAGAAGATATTTGCAAATGACACTACAGATAAAGGGCTGATATCCAAGATCTATAAAGAACTTCTCAAACTCAGCACCCAAAACACAAATAATCAAGTCAAAAAATGGGCAGAAGATATGAAAAGACACTTCTCCAAAGAAGACATACAAATGGCTAACAGACACATGAAAAAATGTTCATCATCATTAGCCATCAAGGAAATTCAAATCAAAACCACATTGAGATACCACTTTACACCAGTTAGAATGGCAAAAATTGACAAGGCAGGAAACAACAAATGTTGGAGAGGTTGTGGAGAAAGGGGAACCCTCTTACACTGTTGGTGGGAATGCAAGTTGGTACAGCCACTTTGGAAAACAGTGTGGAGGTGCCTCAAAAAATTAAAAATAGAGCTACCCTATGACCTGGCAATTGCACTCCTGGGTATTTACCCCAAAGACACAGATGTAGTGAAAAGAAGGGCCATATGCACCCCAATGTTCATAGCAGCAATGTCCACAATAACCAAACTGTGGAAAGAGCCAAGATGCCCTTCCACAGATGAATGGATAAAGAAAATGTAGTCCATATATACAATGGAATATTACTCAGCCATCAAAAAGGATGAATACCCAACTTTTACATCAACATGGATGGGACTGGAGGAGATTATGCTAAGTGAAATAAGTCAAACAGAGAAAGTCAATTATCATATGGTTTCACTTATTTGTGGAACATAAGGAATAGCATGGAGGACATTAAGAGAAGGAAGGGAAAAATGAAGGGGGTGGAATCGGAGGGGGAGATGAACCATGAGAAACCACAGACTCCAAGGAACAAACTGAGGATTTTAGAGGGGAGGAGGATGGGGGGATAGGCTAGCCTGGTGATGGGTATTAAGAAGGGCATGTATTGCGTGGAACCCTGGGTGTTATACGCAAACAATGAATCATGGAACACTACATCAAAAACTAATGATGTATTGTATGGTGACTAACATAACATAATAAAATAAAATAAAATTTTAAAAAATAGAATAAAATAATCAAAATGCAGGGACACCTGGCTGGCTCAGTCTGTAGAGCATGCTACTCTTGATTTCAGGTTGTGAGTTCGAGCCCCACATTGGTTGTAGAGATTACCTAAAAATAAAATCTTTTTAAAAATAAAATAAAATAATCAATATGCCAAAGTGGCACATTGACCCCTATAGACAATTCACTTAACGTTTTTGTCCCTCAGGTGCCCTATTTATAAAGGGTAATTCTGATATATTTCAAATGTTTATTGTTAAGATTCGTTTATTTAATTCATTTATTCAACAAATTTATTGAGTGTCTACCAATCACTATTTAAGGCCAGTAGTTCTTAAAGTGTGGCTGTTGGACTAGCAGCATCTCCTAAGAACTTGTTAGAAATGCAGATTCTCAGGCCCCACTCCAGCCCAAGTGAATCAGAACTCTGGGGGTGGGGCCCAACTATTTGTGTTTCCAAGTTTGCTAGATGATTATGATGAGTGCAATAAGGTTTGGGAACCACTGCTCTAGGCATGAAGGTCATAACGGATCCCAAAATAAAAGAAACAGAATGAAGGTTACAAATATGAAGCACTTGGCTCTTAAGAACTCAGTCTGGACAGGAGCACCTGGCTGGCTCAGTTGGTTAAGCGGCTGCCTTTCCCTCCAGGGCCTGATCCCAGGGTCCTGGGATCAAGCCTCCCCCCAACCCCCTCTCCCTGCTCAGCGGGGAATCTGCTTCTCCCTCTGCCCTTCCCCCTGTTTATGTTCACTCTCTCTCAAGTAAATAAATATAATCTTAAAAAAAAAAAGAACTCAATCAGGACAGCCCTGAGAACCAATAAATCGGCATTATATACTACTTTTCCACATGTTTTTGTAAAAAGGAATTTTTCAAGCACATGTATCACTGGTCCACCAAACAGCATGAAAGGGAGAAAGTGCTTGCAATACTCCACTATTACAATAATGGTATCTCCACTACTTGCAAAAGCGGTAGTGAAATTACAGTAAGCATTCAGTTCCTTGACAAGAACAGGAGCCAAATACCAAAGGAAAGGGTATTTTAAAAAATTGATCCCGGGGGCGCCTGGGTGACTCAGTCAGTTAAGCGTCCTCCTTCAGCTCAGGTCATGATCCCAGGGTCCTGGGATTAAGCCCCATGTCAGGCTCCCTGCTCAGTGGGGAGTCTGCTTCTCCCTTTGCCTCTGCCCTTCCCCCTGCTCGTGCTTGCTCTCTCTCTCTCTCCCTCTTTTTCTCTCTCAAATAAATAAATTCTTTTTAAAAAATAAAATAAATAAATAATTGATCCCAAGGGGTGCCTGGGTGGCTCAGTCAGTTAAGCATCTCCCTTTGGCTCAGGTCCTGATCCCAGAGTCCTGGGATCGAGCCCACATTGGGCTCCCCACTCAGCGGGGAGTCTGCTTCTCTCTCTCCCATTGCACTCCAGCTCCTTGCACTCTTTATCAAACAAATAAATAAAATCTTTAAAAATTTTTTTTAATTAAAAAAAAAAGAAATTGATCCCAAGGTAAAGAGTGGTATATGCTTTGCATGATGGTGTGTTTGCTTAATATGTGTAAGATATCTAGGTAGTAATGTACCTTATTAGGCACTAAGTAGTTAGTAGGCCCGGATAAAAAAAGATGTCTTTGTATTAACTGAGCATAATATATGGGGAAATAATGATGCTTTACACAGTACTTAGCTTTATAGATTGATCAGTAGGATATAGATTGTGTGGGATAGAGTAAGGAGTTTAATGTTTTAGCTTGAACTTAAATCCTGTGCCACCCTATAATTAATACATTCAGCTAAGTCTCCTGACCTTTGTTAAAAAACAAAATTCAACCTAGTAAATTTGAAGATATAATCGGTTTTATTAAGCAGGAGGGTGGGACAAAGAAGTTATTAGCAAAAGAAAGGATTGTTTCAGGCAACATCACTGTCCTTTAGGGGTAAGAGCAGAGGGTCTTATTAGGTGGATTGCTTCATCTTTCTTTGGGGGATGGAGAAGGGCCCATGTGACAAATTACCTCTGCTGCTGACCAGAGAATTCCTGACTGACCAGTTAAGACTGCATTACTACATTTCTGAGGAAGGTTGAAACTGCAATTAGGTTAGGTATTAAGCCCCAGTTTGGTGACTTAGCCTAGCATAAATGACTCTATTTGGGGTCTGTGGTTTTCTATTAACACTTAGAAGAGTGGCCCTAATAGGAGAATATGGAGTGGTTTCAACTTAAGGAAATAGGCAAATAGGGCTTTGTATGGCAGAGTGGAGGGTAAGGAACAAGCCTCACGCTAACACGGTATCTGTCGCTCAAATTTATCTCCTTTCCTAGGCCCCTAGCCCCCAATGCATTCATCATGGAAAGAGGGGACCTGTAAGTGAAAATGGCTTTTTGTGGGTGTGTATTGCATCTGTGCCCAAGCAGCACTGGGACAGTACCCATCTGGGTAAATGTAATATTGAAGTGGAAAGAAGTATATTCTTTACATTGATGACGGATAGAGGAGGATTTGGTCCACCAGGGACTCCAGATAAATCAGTAAGATGTGTATTATCTTGAGGACTCCAAAACATCTGCAGCAGTGCGAAGCAGAACATCGCAGTTTCCAGGGTAAGGCTCACGATGGATGGCATAGTAGCAGAAGAATGAAAGAGTGGGCAACCACCTTTGCTGTCTGGTCTTGTTTCTCAGCCTGGGTGTCATAAACATTGGATAGTACCTCCATCAATAACTGAAGGAAATCTGAAGAGCGGAGGTTCTGCATGGGGGTGGGGTGGAGGAGGTAGCCAAACACAACAGCTCATTTCATACTTACTACTTCATTTGATCTACTCAGCAGTCCTGTGAGACATTTTCCCCATATTGCACATAAAGGACTAATTATGAAATTAATATATCTGCAATAACAGCCTAGCTGATACTTCTACCTAAGGGATTCAAATGTCACTTGAAATTTATCATCCTTTGGAAAATTTTTTTCAAGTATTTGTTAGCTGTTCCATACTGCCTTTATAAGTAAACTGACCTGTTATTTTGATAATTTTTATTTTATTTCTATTTAAACTTTTCATTAATTTTTATGATACAACTAGAATATGTTCTTTTGGAAAAATGAGAAAGTACAGGTATGCAAAAAATACAAAAGGAAATTAAAATTTCCCATGAGTCTGCTCCTTAGAGAGGAACCAGAATTATTAAGCTTTTCATGTACATTTTTTCCAACTTTTTCTATGCACATATGGAAAGTATAAATATACTTATTTTAAATTGGGATATCATATATATGTATAGATACAGATATAGGATATAGATAGATTTATATATATATATATATTTACACATACATACACTATTTTCAACCTACTTTATTCACAGTACAATATATAAAGACTGTTTTTCTATGCAATTTGGAAAACCCCCTACTAAAATGCAGGCTTGCATATAGAGTCACAAGACAAAATCCAGTGAGATATTGGTAACAACAGGAACATCTAAAACCAGTACCATCAAAAGGTTACAAAGAAGATGAGCAAAGTGATATGTAGAAAATGCAACCAAAATAAAAGTTGGGCTCTGATTATATAAGAAAAAAGAAAATTGAAGGTAAAAAGCATTAAATGGGATAAGGCTGCTTCCTGGACTGCCTTTGCTTCCAGGGCATTATCCTAAATTTATTTCTTAATCTTTATATCTCTTCCAGGCACCTTTCTATCTCATCTCCTCCTCCTCCTCCTGTCCCTTCATCATTACTGGCATGTCTATGGGGTGCTTGCTCCTGGCTATTATTTCCTCTAGCTTCCTGGCCTTCACCTTCCTCCAAAGGTAACTCTACATTCAACCTTTTCTTCATTTGCTTGGTGGGTATTTTCCATGTCGAGATTTGTTTTTCCTTTTTCTTCTTTGAATTAAATTACTGTTAGGGAGGAAATGCTGAATGTGTGTTGTTCATTCCAGCACCCATCAGCTTTCTCAAATCAAGGAAATGGGTACAAAGGTCTCGCCCTTCCTCTAATTCGCTCCTCTCTTCGGGTTCTTGCCTTTCTCCCACACCTGAAAGGCCAGTGTAGATTTCCTCATTCTCTCTCAACAATTTCCCATTTAGTCCTTTCTATGGTCCTTTCCCTTGACTGAATGAGAGGCAAGTAGGAGCAGTGTGGCGTCCTAGTCATATTCTTGCCTGAGCCATATCCACTCTTTCACCCCTCACCCTAGATAGAGCTCCAGGCCAGATCACTGTGTCATACCAACCTGCCCAAATTCCAAGCCGTTCCTCCTCCAGTTTCCCTTCTTGGACTAAGACATGCCTAATGGATATTTAGACCTACAGACAGATGAGAGTGTGTGGTACTGAAGTGGTTGGTGGACAGGCCAGTATACGAGACAAAAGTCCCTTTCAAGATTAGCCACCCCATCTCCTCAAATCTCAAAAGTCCTCCTTCCTGTCCTGGGTGCCAGGGTGGCTCAGTGGGTTGAGCGACTGCCTTCGGCTCAGGTCATGGTCCCAGGGTCCTGGGATCGGGTCTCACATCGGGCTCCCCCTGCTCTTTGGGGAGCCTGCTTCTCCCTCTCCCTCTGCTGCTCCCCCTGCTTGTGCACGCTCTCTCTGTCAAATAAATAAATAAAATCTTTAAAAAAAAAAAAAAGTCCTCCTTCCTGTCCTGTCTCACCTTCATCCCCAGCCATGAAGCTCCCACCATATTGGAATAGGGAACTTGTTTTAATGGTTTCTTAGTCTCCATTCATTTGCTGTGTGCCCTCTACATAACCACCGTTTGTTTTATCTCCTCCTTCTTCATCTTGAGGCTTATCTCCGTGTTTATCACCATTTCCCTATAGGCAGGCTATGAAAGAATATTATTTCCAAACTATCCCCAGGTCTATATGTCGCCTCTCTGATCCTTCTCCAGCCCTCCCTTCTATCTCCAGGCCCGTCATTTTTTATTCCAAAAGGTTGAAGAGGCATAGAGCATACAGGCCCAAAACAGCTTCAGTCTTTGCCCTCCTTCCCTTCCACGCACACCCCTTTACACCACATCCACCAACACAGTTCCCAGTCCAGTTGCCCACACAGACCTGCTTTGTTCTGGGGAAGTGGGTTCCTCCCTGTCCTGCTCTGCACCAGATGCCAGCCCGCCTCCGTGGAAAAGGGGGTGTTGCAGAAAAAAAGACCTGGACAAGAGGGACTTATGCTCACCTTAGCTCCTGGTCATGTGAGGGCCTTGCATCACTGCAGAGCTCGCCCCGCACCCCAACTCACTCCCGGCCCTGCCCCACCTCTCATCTGGCAAGCAGTGCAGCAGGTAGTCCTGCCAACATACACACTCCCAAAGGCCCCCTCTCTGTCCTTCTGTGCATGGAACCTCATCCTGAACTGCCCTATCGTCCATTCCTGTCCACGATAATCCGCGGGGCCACAATTGGTTTCACTGCCTTAGGTTGGAGTTTGCTCTTCCCTGGTTGCTAGTGAATGTCTCCACCCACTCCCCATCCCTACTCTAGCCAGGCCTTGGATTTTCTGCTTTTCCCTCTTCTACCTCTTGGTTACCTGCCTCTCCTGCTCCCTCCCATCCTCCTCTACCTTCCCCCTCAGCCACCAGTGCCCACCTTGCTTTTGTCACGCAAGGTGGCAGGGATCTAAAGTGTGATTTTTGCTAATTCTCAATATTTTTCTGCATAATTGTTTAATCATGAATACAGAAAGCTATTTTCATTTGGGAAGAGAATAGTTTGTTTGTTTTTTAAGATCTTTAACATTCCACTAGGTCAGATTCAAATTTAGCATTACTTCCTTTTTTCCACTTCTTGGTCATTGGTTGTTTTAAATTTTACTTTAGAAACTTTAGAAAGAAGGGATGCCTGGCTGGCTCCGTTGGTAGAGCATGTGACTCTTGAACTCAAGGTTATGAGTTTGAGCCCCATGTTGGGCATGGAACATACTTTAAAAAAACACACACACACAAGGGATTTAAAAAGCAATTCAAGTTTATGACCTACTTAAGGGTGGCTTATCATTAACATTGTAACTATAATTCACTTCCATGTAAATGATACCTGAAATTTTTTAAGGGGACCAGGAAGGAGAGAGATCTTAATAGAAATTTCTACTATTAAAGTAGAAAAAGATTTTGCTGCCATCTCACATCCTCAACAAGTTGCATATTGACCTGTTTGTTCCCAAAAATACATATACAACACACATATACACATAGAGCAGTCCAAATAGATGCATTTTTTTTTTTAATTAACAGTGCAGGCTTCAGCACCAAGCTTCCACATGCTCTCATACATTGCTAAACTGAGCTGAACAATCCAATATAACTCCTTCAAAAAAATAGCAGTGTTGATTCCTCTCCACATTAAAAATGTTTATTAATTGAACAATAATAGCTGTAAATCATGCTTACAAAACTACCATTTATGACATACTTACTATGTACCAGGGGTATTAATTAGATATTTGCCTATAATCCTCACAACCATTCTTTGACAGATGCTCTGTTATTGTCCCAATTTTACAGGGAAATCCTCATTCTACTTTTTACAGAATTCTCAAAGACAAAAAGAACCTGACAAGTAGAGAACATTTTTATATATTTTCATATCAGCTTTTAGCTGTTATTGGAGATGAACTCCATTTGGGGAGTGTTTAGAGGATTGGTATAAAATGTGGTTCTTGGAGGGCAACTTTATGTACACCACTATACTGTAGTCCTGATATATTTCTAGTCTGAATCCAATTTCACCTTTTGCTCTTGTGTAAATACAGATTACATTACTCTTATGTTGGATTCTTTTGCTTTACTCCCATCCTTGCTGCATCCTCACACCCCTTGTTACTCCATTCCTACCATTGTGCTATTTCCTTCCTCACTTGCTCTGGGGCTCCCGACCACTGTTTTCTTCCTGCACTGGATGGGGATTGAATGGGACAGGACCAACCTTGGTCTCTGTGACTCTTTTTTTTTGATACTTTCCCTGCTGGCAAAGCAGTTCACGTAAGTCTTTCTATATCAAGATCTGATACAATACGTTCAGGTTTTCTTATTAAACTACACTCTTCTTTTTGTCTTAATGTCCTAAGGTTGTTTCCAGTTCACTTTTATTGGATACTTAGATGTTGTCAAGCTCCTCTCTTCCTCCCACAAGAATCTGATCATATCCATGGTGTGTAGATATTGCTCTTTTAACTTTTACAGAAAAGTCTTGATGACATGTGGTGGTCTGTCCCAACAAGTTGGCCTATAGAATGATTTCTTAAACTCTTGCCAGAAGTAGAGTTCAGCCAGCTGCCCCGTCTTTATGTTCCTCTAAAGTTGTTTGCATAATCTATCACCTCATGTTTGCCGATAACCAAAATTGTCAATCTTGATTCTAGATTCTCATTTAGCCACCTTTTCTTCTGGAGGGCTGACCAGATATTTATGCCTTCCCCCACCCCACTACCACTAACTTTTTATTTTGAAAAGTTCAAACCTTCAAAGTATTTCAAAAATAATAAAGTGAATGCCTATATACTCTTAATCCCTTCACGTAGATTAGATTCACCAATTAATATTTTGCCAATTGCTTTCTCTCTCGTGCTATATATTTATTTTCTTTCTTTTTTCATTGCTGAACTACTTTAAAGCTAATCATAGAATCATAATACTTCAGCATTTTGTCTCTTAACAATAAGGACAGTCTCCTAAACGAGCACAATACAATGATTGCATTCAGGAAATTTAGCATTGATGTAATACTATTTTCTTATCTACTATCCTTATTCAAACAATGTATTTAGTTGCTACATCTTTTAATCTCTTCTAATTTAGAATAGTTCTCTCCCCTTCTTTCTTTCATGGCATTGACATTTTGGTGAGAATGTGGAGCAACTGAAATTCTCATACATTGTTTGAGTACAAAATATTACAACCAATTTGGAAAACTGTTGGCAATTTCATGTAAAATCAGTTGCCTTTTCTTTGCCCCAGCAGCTCTACTCCTAGATATTTACCCAAGAGAAATAAGAACACATACATGCAAAAAGCTTATACAAGTATATTCATAGTAGCTATATTTATAATAGACCAAAAAATGGAAACAATGCAAATGTCCAAAATATCTGAGTAGATAAACAAATTGTTGTATATTCACACTATGGAAAAGAACAGGGCACTTTCTGGAGTCATGGACATCTTTTTGGAGTAATGGAAATGTCCTATTTTATACACAATTATATATACTTAAGATCTGTGCATTTCACTGTATGTAAATTTTACCTCACTTTTTTTTTTAAAGAGTGTAAATCAGAATAGATGCATTGTAAAGGCAGGAACTTCCTTTTATTCATTGCTGTGTCCCAGGGCCTAGCCAAGGGCCAGGGACTTAGTGGGAGCTCAGTAAACAACAGGGGTAGGGGATGGGGGGGTGAAGGAAGCAGACCTTGGAAATCATCTACATCAGTGGTTGTCAAATGTGTAATGCAGACTTCGACTTTCAACCCTCGATGTATAGGAATGTCTTGTATCTGAAACCTTATATCATTAATTCACTTCATAGGTTACTAAGAATCCTTTTGATCAATTACAAGTGTTCTGAAATTTTTTTAAAAAGTCTATTACAACAAAACTTTTTCTGACTCTAAACCTATGCTTTTCCAGTTTTTTCATACTGCCTTGGCTTTACATGTGAGCCTCCAGGATTAAGGGATAAACTGGCTGAGTGATGAGTATGTGTCCATGCAGGGTTATGCCCATATAGTTGGATAACACTTATCTTAGCCCATGTGGCCAGTGTCTGCAGACAGTTGAATATAGAGCCTCAGGAGAAAAGTCTGGGGTGGATAAACTGATTTTGGGCTAGCACAGTCTGATACACAGTAAGCATCCAGTGAATATTTGTTGGAGTCAATAAACGAAATGGAGATTTGGGAGCTCTGGCAAATACAGCTGAGGGTGCATCTTGCCGGTATTTTTCTATAATTATGTATTTTTAAAAGCAGAATTAGGAATCAATTTCATAAGGTTTTTTGAAAATTATGTTTATTGCTATTTTATTTTTGAGAAATTAATATCACTTTGTAGGAGAATATTTAGAAATTAATTATGAAATGCCACCTTGTGACCAAAGACAGAAAATACAGTGTTTCTCACAAGGGAGAGTGGCACCGAGGTAGCATAGAAAGGGGTAGCTTCTCAGCTAGTAGTACCCTCAGAGGTCTGACACACCAGGTTCTTCTCAGAAGTAAGTTGGAACAGAAAGGAAACAAGGAACTGGAAGAGCCAACAGGCCCTATCTCAGCTAAAGAGATAGGAGAAATAGAATTATACTACTTTCACCTTTATGATCCTTTTCTAATTGTAAAAACTCCAGATGGGGCACCTGGGTGACTCAGTCGGTTAAGCGTCTGCCTTCAGCTCAGGTCATGATCCCAGGGTCCTGGGATGGCACCCCGCGTCCCGCTCCCTGCTCAGCAGGGAGTCTGCTTCTCCATCCCCCTCCCTGCTCCCCCTTCGCATTCTCTCTCTCAAATAAATAAATAAAATCTTTAAAAAAAAAAACACATGTTCATTGAAGAAGTTAAAACTGGAAATACAGAGAAGGATAAAGATGAACTTATAAATTTCCCATAATAATACCATTTAGAAATATTCACTTCAAATAGTTTGATATTTCTCTTTAACCTCTGTGTGTGTGTGTGTGTGTGTGTTGCCGCTAGCTTTTTCATGAAACAGTATGATGGTCAGAAACAGCTTTCCATGTCAAAGAGATGTTTCTACATCATGTTTTGTAATTCATGAAAGTGAGATTTTCTTCATTATTTCAAATTTTCAGGCAGGTAACTAAGTAATTGGAAATGTGGAAGGAATTTTTTTTCATCCTACAATACACAAAAGGGACCAGAATGCATAAATGTTGTAAATGTATATAGGATTCAAATATTTCTCTTATAATTCCTAATGAATGACAGTTACTCCATTTGGTTTATGTACTATTTGCTACTTAGTTTATGTAAAATTTGCTACTAAGGGATAAGGTTGAATGAAAGAAACGAGAATAGACTTTTCTTTTGGAAGGGTGATAAGAAGTCAAGGAATCACAGACTTTGAGTTCTTATTTGAATATAATCTCAGGATCATCCGATAATGATGATGATGATGATGATGATGACACTTGATAATGATGATCAAAGATCTAACATTCTCTAAGGGTCTGTTGCATGCCAGGAATTTCATATAGTTTTCTGCATTTACTTCCCACAATAGTCTTATGGGTTTATGTAAGGTTAAACTCATTTTAGAGATGAATGAACCAATCTGGGTTCACACTTCTTATAAGCAGAGAATCCAATTCTAGCCAGTGCTTTCCCATTATATTGGCCTCACCCTTTAGATGATGGGTTTCCAGGGCCTGCCCACTGATCCTTAGAAATCTTCACGGTATGTGGCCTGTGCCTAACAGGAATCCATTGACTATTCACTCAATACCATTCCTTGATGATAATGATAATTATGATGGTAACAGCAATGATGGTGGTGGAGAAGAAATTTTCTCTTTGATCTAGAGTTCTATTTCCAGGGAGCCCATGCATGGCCCATTTCAAAGATAGTAGGTGTCCTCCAAGAAAAAAAAAAGATAATTTGTGATTTATGCAACGTTACATGTTGTAAGGGGAAGAGCCAAGATTGGAACCCAAGTTTTTCTGGTTCTAAGGCTGTACACTTAACCACTTTGCCTTCCTAAACCCAAGAATTTGAATTTTATCTTCACCTTATTGCCCAACCAATCTTTTAGGATATCAAAAAAAAGTGGTAATAATTCCTCAGATGACAGACCTAAAGAGCAAGGGTCACAATTGCTCCTCCACCATCAATGCTTTCAAAAACATCTTCTTACCAATTCACAGCTTGACGGCGCTGGTCCCCAAGTTTGAGGCCGGGTCTGCAGTGCAAGGGTGTTGTTCAAACAGAAGGTGATGCCCCCTTTCTCCTGAACTGTAGGACCACATGCTTTTGCAAGCTTCCTTTGCCCGGGGTTTCCTATATCCCTGAGCCTGGGCTCATGCAGACATCAGAAGTATGACACCAAGCACACACAGAGCTAAAGGCACCAACAGAGGCCCTTCTGGGAGTCTGAGCAAGGTAGGTGGGAGAGGAATGAGGGAGGTCTTGTCTGAGATCTGTCCTCATTTTCACTTCAATTGTTTTCGGAGTTCCTTCACTGGACTCTGAGAGAAGGGTCAGCCTCTTTTGCTTTATCTCCAAGTTACCTGGTCAGACCCAGTTCATACAATTGTTTAGCCAAAGACTATCATGACCCATGTTTCCAGTTAGGAATCTTTGGGGCTTTATCTTTTCCCTCACACGAAGTTCCCCAAAAGAGAAAGGGAGAAGAAAGGAAAGGCAAAGTGCTCTGACCTGCAATGAGGACAGTCGTTGTCTTCCAACTATGTCCAGGACAGGCCATTCATCAGGTTAGGAGAGTCTGTGCCTGCTGCAGGCTGGAGCAGGGAAACCATAGTCAGACCCACCCTGCGGAGGAGTGTGACTTAAGTGAGCCCTTCCACAGCCTACCTGAGCACCAGCCCTCTGAGCCCCAAGAGAATGGATTCATCCTGTCTTGTCAAACTGGTACAGATAGTCCCTGGAATTTCAGCTCACTCCAACCAGAGTCCAGCCCAATTGGCACCCATCAGGCTGTTGCAACCTTGAAGAATGGTCTGAAGACATGAAGATCCCCCAAAATGACATCACACAATGGAAAAAATGAAAACAAAGCCAAAGGGCATAGGACTGGCTCACCATTTTGTGTGATCACAAAAAGAGAATTTGAATACATTTTACTCATATTGGAAGGAGTGAATGCATGGCCAAACATGGTGTTGTCAAGAAAAGTGCATCTAATATTACATTCCCTCATCTTTTTATCTTGTATTTCTTTATTAAAGGAAATCTTTCAAATGCTATGTATAAATCTGTCAGTCTTTTCATAGTTAAAAAGATAAACACAGTTATAGGCCTTCTGAATTTCAGTAAACATTCACCAATATTGTCTTCTAATTAAAGTTCATATTTGTAATAATGGAAAGCATACTGTATATACCAGTCATCCTCATGCTGCAATGTGCGTCATAATCATCTAGAGGAGCTTGCTAACTGTTACTTCTGTAGCCCACCTCCAGTCGGCGAATCCTAGGGTGGGCCCCAGAAATCAGTATTTTATTTTTTTTAGATTTTGTCAGAGAGAGAGTACAAGCAGCAGGGTGGGGGGAGAAGCAGGCTCCCACTGAGCAGGGAGCCCGATGCAGAGCTGGATCCCAGGACCCTGGGATCATGACCTGAGCTGAAGGCAGACGCTTAACAGACTGAGCCACCCAGGCGTCCCCAGAAATCAGTATTTTAAAGATGCTCCCCAAGGTGGTTCTAATGCAGGTGATGATGCAAGACTTTGATGAAACATTTGGAGAGCAATCTATTTCATGCACTTTCTTTTTCAAAATGCTTGCCATAATGTTAGAGAAATAAAAAACTTGTGGAAGACTATTGAGTCAACAGCAAAATGTGGATAACACCAGCTCCTTAGTGATAATTAAATCAAGAAACCAATTAAATATTAAAACATGTCTCAGTTAAACACAAGTACGTAGGACTATCAGGAGGTTCTATAGGGGAAGTTTTTTGTTCTATAGGGGAAATAAATACAATTCCTAACATTTACATAATAGCCTTTCTACTGGATTTATAGTTCTTAGTGCCTTTGCAAGTTTTTTTTTTTTTTTTTTTTATTTTTTAACTCGGGATGGGATAGGGTGAAGGGGCTATTCCCTTAGATCTGTTTCCTGTCTTATTGTGTGCAACTTATGGATATTCAGTCTTCTGAACCAATAGGGTAGGCCTGCCAGGAACCTTCATGGACCGATCATCTCACCAGAGAAGGAAGACAAAACCTTAGTCCTTAGACCTAAGGCAACTCTGACTACCGCTGTTTTTTTTTTTTATTCAAACTTGTACCTTGGTCCAACTCCCAAAATGGCCTCATCATGTCTGGCTCGTATTTAGAGGAGGGGTCCTGGGATTGAAAACAGAAGGGGCTGTTTTGCTAAGAACCCTGCAAGGCAGCATGGCCCAAGCCATCTCACTTGTGTGAAGGGTCACTAGGAAGCAGAGAGGCTTCAGAAGGCAGAGTAGGGGTTTGACCCACTGGGGAGTCCAGGAAAGTGAGTGGGTTTGGGCACCTGAGGACTCCGGTGCACCAGGAGCAGTGAGGGCCAGCAGAGAGCAAAGGGCCCAGCAGGCAGGGCAGAACCCAGGGGAGGAGGAGCGTGGGGCTCAACAGCAGATGACTGGCATGAAGCCCCCAGGGCCCTGCCTCCTAATGGACTTGTTCCTGAGCACAGGGAAGTCGTGTCAGGGCCCTCCCTCCAATAACTGATGCTCTGTGGTGGGTTGGGGTTCTGTATGCGCAGAGGGTAACCAAACACAGCTCGGAGTCACCCCCTTTCTTCCTGACAGCAGCCCTGCGAGGCAAATGTTTTCCCCGTGAAAAAGACGGAGTCTTAAGCAAGTGTATCTGTAATAATTGCCAGTTTTATTCCTCTGGCTAAGAGATCCAGAGGTAACTTGAGGTTTACATTTTTTTAATAGTTCTTCCATCAAGAGTTTAGGTGCCCCCATTGCCCTTAGAAGCTGGTTGCAAATTATTTAACTCTTACTTATAAAACTTCAATTCTTTGTGTGTGTGTGACATGTGTTCATGAAAAAATACATATAAGCAAAAAGAAAAAAGCTCACGCCACACAGAAATAAGCAGTTACGTTTCTGATAAATGTTTGTATGTATACACACACACGCACACAAATTTGGGATTTAATCCTACATATGTGAGCTGATACTAAATATATCGCTTTGTAACCTGTTATGTTTTACTTCACAATATATAATGAATATATTTTCATGCAAATGTGTGAAACTTTCCAATTGAAAAACAGACCTGGAGAATGGGTCAAAATACAAAATCCAGTGAGATGCTGATAACAAGGAAACTACCTAAAACAAAATTCCACCAGATGATTAAAGTAAACGAAGGTCAAAGATACATCAGAAAACGCTAACAGAAAGAAAGCAGGGGCCAGATTTTAATATCAGACAAAAAAAGAATTCAAGGCCTAAAGCACACAGGGTAAGGACGGCTGCGTGAATGTCTTTGCTTCCAATGCATCATCACAAACTTGTTTCTTACTCTTCTTATCTCTTCCCTAAGCCTTTCCAACTCATCTACTCCTCTTATCATTTCTTCAGGGTCCAAATGCCTCACAGGAGTGTCCTCTTTAAACCCCTGGCCAGGCTGGGTCAGCTCTCCTCTAAGATTTCCTTCTGCTTCCTGGCTTACACCTTCTTCGGAAGGTTGAGGATTTCCTTCCGCCTCCTGTGGTACATCTTCCGAAGGGCGGTCGGCCTCGGTCTTTGGCATGTTCTGTGGTTTTCCTTCATTTTCTTCACAAGACTTTTGCATGTTGAGTATTTTTCTGTTATTTCTTTTGAATAAATTAATCCTGGAAAACAAGGAAACAAAACAACTAGATGCCAGACAAACAGGCAGCCAAAGTATGGGTTCCCAGAGACTTGCCTCTTCTCATTCAGATCCCTAATTGTCAAAGTTTTCCAACTAGAGAAGGCTAGGTCCTCAGGCTCGGAACTCCCCTGACTCCACCCCTTCCTCCACCTCCCTTCCCTCCCCCTCTCGCTCCAGCTCCATCTTCCCTCCTCCCGCTCCAGCCCACCATTTCCCAGCAGGCCCTGCTTACAGGCCTCTCCTAGCCCAGAAACGGGGGCAGCGCGGAAGCAATTAACCCCCTCCTTAGACGCTGGTCTCCAATATTCCCGCCCTCTTGGGCTTTCCCAAGCCGTCCCAGTCTCCCGCCACTCACCTGAGATCTGCTGGTGCAGTCTCTAGCCTCCCCTCCCCCTTCCACGTCTCTCCAGCCTCCCCCGCCCCCGCCCCATTTCCGCTGCAGGCTCTGCAAAGGCCTCCAGCGCTTAATCCGGATGGGGAGAGGCTGTGGCGACCCCAGGATGTGCTTTGGTGTCATCCACGCACTCCCACTCCCACCCGCACCCCCACCCGAAGGGACCTGAGGCAATTGCACCCTTACACTGACCTGCAGGGATCCAGGGGATTTTCCTGCCTCCTTCCCTCACTCGATTTGTGTCGCGCCCAAAAGACCAAAGAGTCCTGCAGACCGACAGGAGTGCTTGCTGAGCGAGCAGGCCAGTACCTGAATCACCGGTCCCTTTCATGATTCTAGGCCTTGTTCGTCTGAAGTTGTCCCACGTCCTCATCCTTTCCTTCCTTTTAAGGCAACCCCGCCCCCCCCCCCCCCCCGCCGTGCCCACCGGTTCCCTGCAAGCAGGGAGTGGGAGACGCCAAGTTATTTCCCAAATTGTTTCTCTCTCTCTCTCTCTAGGGACCCTCAATTGGCTACCCTTCTCCGTCTCCACCCCCCACCCCCACCAAACAGCCCCAAATTTCCTGCACAAAAATGGGAGTTTGGCGGGCTCTAATGTTGGGAAAACAGTGGCGACCCCGCCTGGCTACTGTTCTCTGGCTCCTAGACCCGAGGGTCCCCAAGGCAGCGCCCGCTTTTACACTGACCTGAAGGGATCCGGGGCACTTTTCTCCTTCTCCAGCAATACGGAGCTGCTACAGGGAAACAGGCCCTGGACTATAAGGACTTCTGCACACGTCGACTCCTGGTCACGTGAGGGTCGCGTCATCAATGAGCTCCAGTCTTCAGTGACCCCTCCCATTTAACACTGCAGCCCGCCCCCTGCATTCCCTCCACTTGATACTGTCAATCTTTTTTAGTATTTGCCAATCAGAGACAATAGAACTGGTATCTTCTCCCTGCAGTTGCAATTCGCCTTTCTTGGATTGCCAGGGAGGATCAGCCTTTAGGGGTTAATCGACCATTTCTCCTTCTTTCGGCAATGATCTCTTTCTCTCTCTGCTTCGAATTTGCCCACCTCCCCTCCTACCCCAAGACCTACAGTCCACCATTTCCCCAGGAGTACCATCTAGCATTAAAATGGGCGAAGGTGGTAGATGGGGGGAGGGGTGGGGGTAGAGGTGGCTAGAAAAGACGTAGGAGTGAGAGTGTGGGATTTTTTTTTACTAGTTCTCGAATTTTTTCATGTTTTAAGCATGATATTAAAAGATCATGATGTTTTACAATGTTTTAAAAAGAGATGCCACATAATCAATATCTGACACAATCTAGAGGCAAAATAGTTTTATCAATTTTTAAGATTTGGAAAAGTTTCCTAATGGCTACAAATGAAATGACAGTTCTCACAACACATTGATGTGTTAGAAAAAAAAAATTTTTTTACATCTTATTAAAAGAGCACCTTTAAAAAAAAAAAAAAGCTGACTCCCAGGTTAATCTGTGGCTTTTCTCTTCTTAGCAATTTTATATAAGTAATCCACTACTTTTTCTCTCTCTGGCTGAACTCAAGTTATCAACTGTTAGATGTCTGAACTTTTCATTGATGACTGCTGGATGGCTTCCACTTGGGTTTCAAATAGGCTTCAGACAGACCTCTTATGTCCTCTAGGATCTGATGCCTTGTTAATCAGATGAGTCCCCAGAAAAGCCTGCTTTCCTCAGAGTGAACTTTATTTTGGAACTCAAATAAATATGTGGGAAAATAGCTTTCATACACTCACAAAGCCCTCAGAAAGGAGAGAGTACCCTGTATCTCACCATTTGGTGTGAGGCTTATTAGCAGGTAGAATTTTCATTCATTCATGGCACTCTTGAGATAGTCTGGTATCATTCACTTTGTTCCATTAAAAAAGAGAACTATCAACATTCATAATTGTTATGATCAGAAGCAGAGAGAACATCATTGCTGTAAAAAAATATGTATTAGTTAAAAGAGGAAACTGATATCCCCACAACCCATAATCCACTGGTACTTAGAAGTGTGTTGTTGCCAGAAATGACATTCTGGCCAGTGGAGCCAGCTGGAGAATCAGGAGGAGGAAGTGAGGGATCTTTTGTCTAGGATGGTCACTGTGGGATGCGGCAGCCAAAAACAAAGCATGCCATAGGAAAGGAAGGGTTCAAAAAATAAATATTTTTGCTGACTTAATGTTTTATCATTTATATTTAAGCATCAAGAATTTATCCCACGGTTGAGGAATACATTTTCTATTATCCAAGAGAGAATTTTCAATGTAAATATAGCCAATGAATTGTAAAGATGTGATCCTTAACTACCATAAAATGTTTCCATTCATTCTTTTCTGATATTACATTTAATGGAGGAAAACTCTGATTTTTTAAAAATTATTATCATACAACAAAATTGGCCCTTTTCTGTGTGTACAGTTCTGTGAAGTTTAACAAAGGTATAGATTTGTGTAATCACCACCACAATCAGGATGCAGTTCAATCACCCCCTCCAAAAAAACTCCCTCATGCTACCCCTTTGTAGTCATATTTTACCCCCTTCTCTGAACTCTGGCAACCACTGATCTATTCCCAATTCCTATAGTTTTGTCTTTTTCAGAATGTTACATAAAAGAAATCTACGATATATCACAGTTAGAGGCTTCTTTCACTCAGCATAATGCCCTGGAAAGTCATTTAAGCTGTTTCATATAGCAATAGCTCATTCTTTGCTTTTTGCTAAGTAGTATTCTGCTTTATGGATGTTCCAGTTTATTTGTCCATTTACCCACAGGACATCTAAGTTGTTCCTAGTTTTGAGTAATTATGAAAAGAGCTGCTATATACATGTGTGTACAGGTTTAGGACCTTATTGTCTCACGCCTGACTCAGGGGAACTCCTTCTCTGACCTATCTGCGTTCAGTGCCTCCCTCTCCAATTTACCTTACACGTTACCATCAAATTAAACTTTACTCTTCCTTATTCTTTTTTTAAGATTTCATCTATTTATTTGACAGAGAGATAGACAGAAGAGCACAAGCAGAGGGAATGGCAGAGGGAGAGGGAGAAGCAGGCTCTGCACTGAGCAGGGAGCCCGATGTGGGACTCGATCCCAGGACCCTGGGATCATGACCTGAGCCAAAGGCAGACGCTTAACCATCTGAGCCACCCAGGCGCCCTACTCTTCTTTATTCTTAAAACTTGTTATTTTCCTACTCGAAGGCCCTGGTGGGCAACCCCACCATCAGAGAAGTAAATCCTACTTTACTCTTCCTGACATTCAACATTGATCTGAATTGAGCCTGAGGACACATGTTCCCAGCCTTGTCATATGTTTCTCTACCGCATCAAAAGGAACCCTCACTCGCGGTGCCCCAGGTATGCCTTCTTCTCTCTGTCCTCACAGGCCACTTTTTTCCTTGTGATAGCCCTCCACTTCCTCCTAGATCCTGGTCCCGCTCATTCTTAGGAGCCCAGACTTCCTCACCCAGCCTCTAAATCCACCCCATCAGGAAGTGATCTCTCCTTCCCTATCCATGCTGCACAACGGTCTGCACCCCTCATATTGCCCTTAGGAAAGGCTGCCTTGTACCCTTGCCCTTTCCTGTGAGTTTAGGGGAAGGGCATATCTAAAAAGGCAGATGGTCAGAGGTGGGTTGAAAATGGGGTGTAGTGAGTCAGGATCCAGCTCACATGCTGCTTGAGGGGCTCTTATGATTTTTAAAGGCACGTCTCCCAGAAATCTCCGAGTTTCAGAAGGAGCTGTTTGCAGATTGACTCAGAGATGAAGCTTCTTTTTGTCTGCACAAAAATTAGGGCAGAAATTTCATTGTCCCCTCCTCTGCTTATTCTGCTTACATGTAGTCAGAGCAACTTTAACACCATTTTTATGGAGCTATCAATAGAGAATATTGACCCCGTTTTCCTAAATACTCACAAGAGAGAGATCAGTCACCTCACTGGTACACACCTGACAGCCAGATCATACAGGCCTTTACCTTTATTGTCCCTGAGCAATTTCAGTGCATCAATGTAACACGTAGCTACCCTTAAAATTAAGTTAATCACAGTAGCTTTTAAATATAAGTAGATTTTTGAAGACAATAGCATTATATGAAAGTAAAAACTATTTTTAAAAAGAAATGAAAAATGTGCACGTATTAATTTTAACAATAAAGACATGAATTCTAGAAAGCAGACACCCCAAGCTTCTGACCTAATCAATGTCCTGTTTTCGTGCACCAAGAGGGCACTAGGGATAGCAACAAAGCCCAAGGTCCTTCAGGTGGTACGAGGGGAGAAGACAGGAGGAAGCATTTTACCAGCCAGGAGCTCTTATACAAGACTGTGATATCCAGAATATTGTTTTCTATGTTCCCTTTAGAAATCACTTCCATAGTGTTTTGTTCTGAGCCTCCATATTTAGCAATTCCTCCTGCATATTTCTTCATTGCTGTTTCAAAGCTCATCCCATAGCAGAGCTTGAGACAGCTATTCCTCTCCCTCACTTCTCTAGCATATTCTATATGGGTTGCAAACATCGTTCCCAGCATGGCAAAATCTGCTCCACATCCAAAGGTTTGGCTGCATAGTGTGGACCCAAGTGGCCACCATCTAAGATGATTTGTCCTTTCAGAGCACAAGTAAACACAACATAATAGGTCTTTGTTCTACGGAGGGTAGTCTACTCCTGTCCTGATAAGTAGAACACAAAAACCTGATTTCCAATTACACTGTATCTGTTTCAGAAAGTAAACTCTTCTACCATCCCTCCCCACTATGTTCCCTGTTATTTGGAAATTTGGCATGGATAAGTTTCAGAAGTTCATAGACTATTCAGAATAGCAATTGGCCACGTCTAAGCAAATGAACTGAACTCAAAGCACAACTTCTATGATTCTTTTCCTCCCTCCAGATGAGATTCTGCCCACTTCCTGAACTCACAGCTAAATACTACTACACCCATTGTGGATGATGGTGGCGAAGAGTTTTGAGTTATCTGGGCATAATGCTTATGACTAATTTCTGTGAACCTGAAATGCTGTGCCATAACCACTGCCATTCCAAATGTCCTCGTGGTATCCACGTTGGCCACAGTAACAGGAGTCCTTGGGCCGGACTGCTTAGACTTTTAATATGTGACAGTATGCTTAAAATCCACCTCAGCTAGATTCTCTAGATGGCTTTGTGTAATTAAGCCTTGAGATCCGCATCTATGTAGAACCTCTTGTTGGGTTCAGGGGAGGCACACTTCAGCTGTACTGAAGCTTAGGCCAGGCAACTTTTTCCTGTGGCAGAAGCTGAGTGGGGAGAGAGTGCCCTTGCTGTAAGGCTGAGTGCTTTTATTTATTTTTTTTTAAGATTTTATTTATTTATTTATTTGACACATAGAGAGAGAGAGCACAAGCAGGGGGAGAGGCAGAGGGAGAAGGAGAAGCAGACTCTCCGCTGAGCAGGGAGCCCGATGCAGGGCTCGATCCCAGGACCCTGGGAGCATGACCTGAGCCGAAGGCAGACGCTTAACTGACTGAGCCACCCAGGCGCCCCAGCTGAGTGCTTTTAAAAATTAAATTGATAATGAAAAGAAAGTCTGTGCTGGCCTCTTGATGCTGCCTTGCTTGCCTGTTCTACATTATCCTTTAGACCCTGTACTTTCCCAGCCTGACACTTTCACCCTGTTTTGTTGGCTTTCCACTTTGTGTCCCTCACTTATCTGAAAATGCCATCAGCACAAAAACTTTATCTGGTTCAACTTTGTAACCATTCCAGTGTTGGAACATTAAGTTGGTGGAAACAATTTAAATGTGCACAGATATGGGAATGATTGGAGAAATTATCCATACTGTGGAAATTGTGCAGATATAAAAAGGAATGAAACAATGCACATATGAGTGACATTGAATTATATTAAAATTGTATTTTTTGAATGAAGGAAGTGGCAGATCAGTATTTAAAGAATACTGCTTCATGCACATACACATAATAAATACATATATATATATGCACACAACTAGTTTATTAAGTAGTTCCAGTTTTCTGGGATAACATGGAATGGTTTTATTTTTTCCAACAATTGCTGTCAACAGCAGTCTGTCAAATTCTCCCTTTCTCCCTGAATAATGAGTTCATGTAATGACATTTCAGTTTCTTTCAACTGTTCAGTCACTTTCATTCATTAGGAGAGTTTTATTATGGGTTCTTGAAACTCAGCCTGGTGTGTTTTTTAAACTTTATGTTTTGAAATCATTTTAGTTCTAAAGAAGAGTTTTAAAGATAGTACAAAGCATTTCCATATACCCTATGCCCAGCTTTGCCTAATAATTATCCTACTTTTATAAAAACAAAGAAATTAACTTTTGTGCAATACTACCAACTAAATTACAGACTTTATTCAGATTTCTCCAGGTTGCCTACCAAGGTCCTTTTTCTGTTCCAGGATTCAACCAGGATACAAAGTTGCACTTAGTTAACATGGTTTTTTTTAGTCTTCTCTACTCTGTGACAGTTTCTCAGTGTTCCCTTATTTTTCATGACCTTGACACTTTTGAAGAGTGAGGTATTTTGTAGAATGTTCCTCAATTTGGATTTGTCTGATATTTTTCTCATAATGAGACTGGAGTTACTGGTTTGGGGGAAGACTATCACGGGGGTGAGATACCCTTTTCATCGCAATATCAGAGTTACATGATATCAACATGACTGATCACTGGTGAAGTTAATTTTGATCACTTGGCTAAGATGATGTCTGCTGCGTTTCTCTACTACTTGTAAAGTTATTGTTTTTCCCTTCTGTACTCTATTTGTTAGAAGCAAGTTACTAAGTCTAGCTCACATTAAAGAGGGGAATTAAGGGACGCCTGGGTGGCTCAGCTGGTTAAGCCACTGCCTTCGGCTCAGGTCATGATCCTGGAGTCCCGGGATTGAGTCCCGCATCGGGCTCCCTGCTCGGCAGGGAGTCTGCTTCTCCGTCTGACCCTCCCCCCTCTCATGTGCTCTCTCTCATTCTCTCTCTCAAATAAATAAATAAAATCTTTAAAAAAAAAAAAAGAGGGGAATTAAGTTCTATCTCCTGGAGGGAGGAGTATCAAAGAATTTGTGGATATATGTTTGAAAGCAACCATAGTAATTAATAAATATTTGGGGTCAGATAATTTGAAACTTTGCAAATATTCTGTGGATTTTGCCTGCAGTGATTATTACAGTGATGTTCTGATACTAAATTTTTGTATTACTCATTTCCTTCTACATTTAATACTTCCAAATTATTCTGTAAGGAAGATTTGTCCTCCCCTGCCCCATTTATTTACTGATACAACTACTTGTTTCTATCAGTATGATTCATGAATTTTTTTTTTATTAAAAACATTTTTAAGAGGTGGGTGAGGGGCAGAGGGAAAGAGAGAATCTTAATCCACACTGGGTGTGGACCCCAATATGGGGCTCTATCTCACGAGCCTGGGATCATGACCTGAGCCCAAATCAAGAGTTGGACACTTAACCAACTGAGCCCCCAAGGCACCCCTAATGAATTTTTAAATCTTTGGGGTTAAAATTCAATATGATCTTTTTTTTTTTTTTTTTTTTTTTTGCCCAAATTATTCCAGTCTTGGCCATTAGGGGCTCTTTCAGGTTGGCATACCCTCATCCTTTTCCTGCTTCCTTGCTTTCTGGTACTACAAGATGTTCCAGATTCATTTTGTATTTTTCTTTTTTTCAACCCAATAATCAGCCATTTCTCCAAGCAGTCTTAGTTACTTTTATTGGATAATCATATTTAGGAATTAAGATCTGAGTGCAAGATATTTTTGTTGCTACTGGAGTGTCATTGGTTCTAGGACTTCTCAGCTGATAGAGCAAGGAGATGTATGTATGCTGAACATGGTTTGTATAAACACATACCTACATTTATTTATTGTGTCTGTATCTTTTTCCTTCTCTATCCCTCCCTTCCTCTCCCTTCCCCCACCACATAAGTTCATACTTATACATGTGACTCTTATCCATTATGACAGGTATCCATTTAGCTTTCTCTCCATTTATTACTTTTATTTAAGTAATCTCTACACCCAGTGGAGCTCAAACTCACAACCCCAAGATCAAGAGTCGCATGCTCTTCTAACTGAGCCAGCCAGACTCTCCAATCTCTCCACTTATTTTTTTTTTTTAAGATCCTATGTATTTATTTCAGAGAGAGAGAGAGAGAGAGTATGTGTGTTGGGGAGGAACAGTGGGAGAGAGAGAGAGGGAATCTCAAGCAGACACTCCACTGAGTGGGGAGCCTGACACGGGGCTCAATCTCATGACCCTGAGATCATCACCTGAGCCAAAATCAAGGGTTGGCCGCTTAACTGACTGAACCACCCAGGCACTCCCTCCACTTTTTTTTTTTTTAAAGATTTTATTTATTTATTTGAGAGAGAGAGAATGAGAGAGAGCACATGAGAGAGGGGAGGGTCAAGGGGAGAAGCAGACTCCCTGCCGAGCAGGAAGCCCGATGCGGGACTCGATCCAGGGACTCCAGGATCATGACCTGAGCCGAAGGCAGTCGCTTAACCAACTGAGCCACCCAGGCGCCCCCCTCCACTTATTTTTAACTTCTGTCACTGACAGTGAGAAACCTGGTTCTCCTTATATATGATTTATTTACTTATTTATTTAACCTTAGTATACAGTTAGAGTAATTTCAGAATGGTTATCATCTATCCCTGTAAGAAACAAATTTCCCAGCCAGAGCACAGAACTTATGTATAGCTCTTTTTGTCTTGAGCTTTACAACATACAGCCAAAACACTGTTTTCTAAAGCAACTTGGTCAGCTCTTTTTTCCCCCACCCTTTCAGTGAGGTTAGGGCATGCATCTATCACACAGTGCCTCAGGTTTTCATGATATATATTTTTTCTTCCTTTTGCTTTCAATCTATTTGTGAATCTAAAGTGTGTCTCCTGTAAACAGCATAGAGTTGGAACTTTTTAAAATTTGGTCTGACAATCTCTGCCTTTCATTTGAGTTGTTTAATTCATTCACATTTAATGTTATTATTGATATAATTGGAATTATTTCTGCCAATTCACTTTTTGTCTATCATATGTCTCATGTATTTTTTGTTCCTCTATTCTTCCTTTCCTTCTTTTTCTTTACATTATTGAATATATTTTAATAAAGGATTTTAATTTCTTTAATGATGTTTTCATTATATATTTTTGAGGTGTTTCTCTTGTGATTGTCCTAGGACTTGGCATATACATCTTAATTTACCAGGATCTATTTCATATTTATATTAACTAAATTCCAGTAAGATATAGAAACATAACTCCCATACAGTTCTATTCCATTTTTCCACTTATTGTGGGAATATTGTTATACAGATTACATCAAAAAATGTTTTAAACCTATCCATTGTTGTCATTATTACTTTACATAATTTTGTGTCTTTTATGGAAGATGCAAAAAGCATAGTAAGTATATATCCATAGAATTATGTTAGTCTTCTTATTTATCTCATTCTCTTCTGGTCCTCTTCATTTCTTCAGGGATATTTTAGTTACCTTATGGATTCATATCCTTAGCCCAATACAGCTTTGCCCCCACCCACCTCCTTTGTGCTTTTATTGGCAGATACATTTCTATTCTATATGTTATAGACTCAAACAACACATTACAAATGTATTGTTTTAAACAGTTGCTTTTCAAAATTAGTTAAGAGAAGGAAAGGGAAAAATATGCATTTGTACTGTCTTCTATAATTACATAATTACCTGTATGTGTGCTTATTTTTTCATAGATTCAAATTACTGTCTGGGGTTATTCACTTTCAGAACTAGAGAACTTTCTTTCATATTTTTTGTAAGGTAGGTATGCTAGCAACAGATTCTTTTTTTTTTTAATCTGAGTATGTCTTTATTTTGCCTTCATTTTTGAAAGATATATATGGTAAATACAAGATTGCTAGTTAACAGTTTGTATCTTTGAGCAGTTTGAATATGTTGTCCTTCTTCCTTCTGGCATCCATTGTTTTGATGACAAATGAGCTCTTAATCTTATTGAGGTTCTCTTATAAGTTAAGAGTCATTTTTCTCTTGCTGTGTTCAACATTTTCTCCTTGTCTTTGGGTTTCAGCATTTTTACTATGTTGTGTCTGTTTGCCAGTCTCTTGCATGTGTCCTACTTGAAATCCACTGAGCTTCCTGGATATGTAAATGAATGTTTTTCATTACATTTGGGAAGTTTGCAAACACTATTTCTTTGAATTATTTTCTGCTCCTTTTCCCTCTCCTTTTGGTATTCCTATTATGTGTATCATTGGTGTGATTAATGGAGTTCCATATTTCTCTGAGACTCTGTTCATTTTTTTTCTCTCTCTTCTTTAGATTACATAAAATCTATGAATCTTAGACTTTACAAATTCTTTCTCCTGCTAGCGCAAATCTACTGTTGAGCTCCTCTCATGAATTTTTTATTTCAATTTGTACTTTTCAGAATTTCCACTTGTTTCTTTTTATATATCTATCTCTTTATTGATTTTTTTTTCTACTTGATGTAACATTGACATCATACCTGCCTTTACTTCTTTAATCACAGGGGTTTTTTTCATTCTTTGAATATATTTATATTGGCTACTTTGAAGTTTTTGTTAAATTTAACATCTGGTCACTCTCACAGACCTGCTTTGTTGCCTGCTTTGTTCCCCATATATGGGCATACTTTCCTGGTTCTCTTCATGTCTTGAAATTTTTTCAGATAATACATTTTAGCAACCCTGAGTACTGGTCTTCTTCCTCTGGGGCTTATTAATATTGTTTGCTTGTTTGTTTAGTGACTGGCTATTTTAGTCATGTCCATTTCCTCCCTGTTATGTGAAACCCTTTTGTTGCTCCTGAGAGGGCACAGCATTGGGTATGCCCACAGTCACTGTGGGATGAAAGTGCTTTTGTCAGTCCTCTTCACTGTCTTTTTCCCTAAACACACTTAACTGTTAAAGCTCCACTAATAGCTGGTTGGTTGCTCTATTGTTTTTGAAAATGCACTGAGGCATAAATTGTTTCACAGATTCATGGTATGACATTTGGGCTTCTTTTTAGAGGTGGTTTTTGAAGTCATTGTTTGATGTTTGTTTTAACCCCCAAAAGACTCTACTTAGCCATCTCTTTCCCTAATTCTGTAATTCTGATAAACTAACTAGCCTGACACTGAGTTATATCTCTCATTAATCTACTGACCTCTTCTTAATTGCATTTCACCACAATCTTCACCTTTTTATATGCTTTTAGCCTTCAACTTCTCTCTACTGTGTGACATTTCCTTTGGGAAGGGATTGGTTTCTCTGTTTCAAAGCCTGCCTCTCCCACTGGGAAAAATCTCTGATACAAGGCTCTGGAGCTAGGGATGGGCACAGTGGCACAGTTTTCTCTAAGTGACACTCCTGCTTTAGGATCTGTGCATTTGACTGGGGATGCACAGTACCTTCAAGTCCTTTTGGCTTGCCTCTCCCAGTCAATGGGGGCCCCAGTATCCTTAGCACACTGTGCTGGAGGGAGAGCTTCTTTCTGATAAATGGGGACTGGGCAGAAGGGAGCCCCCATCTTTCAGCTACACTCACCCAGAACTTAGCCTGAGCAACAGATAACTCAAGGCAGGATGAGAAGTTCCTTCTCTCCCAGAAAGATAATGTGACCCTTACAGTTGTGAGCTGAGGTGAGGACTTGGCTGTACCCTCTAGGCATGTACTTTCCATCATGCTGAGCTGGGGGTGGGGCGGGGGGAGGAAGGAGAAAATCTTGGTTAAAATGCCACAGATTCTCATAGTTTTTATTGTTCTAGTAGGTTTTCTTAAAGAAATATGTTTTTTTTTTCTCATTTGCTGTATGTCCTTATGACCACTTCCAAAGAATTTAAAAGGTTATATTTAAAAAATAACTTCCAGGGGTGCCTGGGTGGCTCAGTTGGTTAAGCATGTGCCTTAGGCTCAGGTCATGATCCTGGGGTCCTGGGATCGAGCCCCACGTCAGGCTCCCTGCTCAGGGGGGAGCCTGCTTCTTCCTCTCCGCTTCCTGCTCCCCCTGCTTGTGCTCTCTCTCTCCCTCTCTCTCTCGTTCTGTGTCAAATAGATAAAATCTTTAAAAAAACTTTCAGCAATTTCACTGGGGAGTGGATTCTCAGAGTTCCTCACATCACCATGCCAGAAGTGGAACACCAACCACAGTTATTTTAAATTCCCCGTCTGATAGTTTCAAGACCTGTGTCACATCTGATTCTGGTTCTGATTATTGTTTTGTCTCTTCAGAATGTTTTATTTTCTTGTCTTTCTGTATTTCTCATAATTTTTACCTGAAAACTGGATTTGTATAAGACAGTAATTACTGAGGTAAATAGAATTTATGACTGAAGATAAGCATGTCTTTCCTGCTAAGTTTTTAGTATGGAGGTTTGCTTTAATCTGCACAGAAGGTGGGCTGAGTTTGATGTTTTCCTCCCATTGGCTTTGAGTTTTTCCAGTTGGCCTTGCAGTTTTCCTTTGCTTTTCTTAGAAAGAATATGTTTCTCACTGTCCTCCACTGTTATTTTTACTCAATGTTTGTTAGTGTGGTGTTGAGGAGAGGGACGGGCATTCTCTCATGTTCTGATCAGGTTTTCATCTTAATGCAACCTTCACAAGTGTTCATGCTCCTCCTTCAGATACAATGCTGAGCCTAGCACACATGCCTGCTCCCTCCCCTCATAGAGCTTTTTGTTTTTTGGTTTCCTTTCCCCAGCTGCAGTGGGTTTCCACCAGTGCCTTCAGGATATGGGTTTTGTTGTCCTTCCTGCAGATTGAGTCTTTTGTTTAATAGGGGAGTTTGGTCTGGTTGGAATTTCATCCTGAGTGAAGGCTGTCTCCCTCTCTTAGCTGGCACTATGGAGCAAGCTTTCTCAGATTCTCTCTGCTCTTACCTGGGAACACCTAGTGAAGTTTCTGGAGTAAAACCTGAGTGTAAGCCTTTTATGTCTGCAGCCCTCAGGGACTTCACACACTCATGCTAACCCTCACTGGGCCTTTAGCAATTCGTTAGCAATTTCTAGCTAAATTTTCTTACTGATCTACATGTTGTTTGGTGGTGTCTATCCCAGATAAGCAGAAGCTCACGTCCTATTTCTCCCTCCACAAGTCTCTCTCTAGATTTTTGGATCATTGTTTGCCCTGTGAACTCAGTTCTCTGATGGTTTTAAGAAAAATTGCTATCTTGCAGTTTATGTAGTTGGATAAAATATTTATTGGGTTTGGGAAGATACTGAGGGAGAAGCAAAGTAGCTATCTTTTATTATATGACTGTCCTTAGCAACATAGGTCATTGTCTGTTGACTCAATGTGAACAGGTGATAGGCTCAAGAGTCTCCAGTGACAGGAACTCTTCATTGTCAGTCATAAAGCTTTGTTTTTTTCCCCTATCCTTTTTCCCTTTGGAGTATGAAGGAGAATTTTGTAGGGATGGAAATTAAACTCCATACCATAAAACTTTAAAGCATTGTTCCCTTTCTGAGCCAGCTACAACTGGATTGGACCAGATCATTTGAGTTTGAAGTAGAAAGGTTGAACCCTTCTCTCAGAGTCCAGTGAAATAGCCCCCTGAACAATAGTAAAGGATGCAGTTAGGACGATTGGACAACGTTCCTCAGACTCCCAGAAGGGCCTTGATTGTGCCTGGGCTTGTTTTGGTGGTTTTGTGGTGACATCAGTTTTGTATCTGCCTGGTGGAGTACTTCTTTTTTTTTCCCTCTCTCTTTTTTTAATTAACATATAATGTATTATTTGTTTCATGGGTACAGGTCTGTGATTCATCAGTCTTACACAATTCACAGCACTCACCATAGCACACACCCTCCCCAATGTCCATCACCCAGCCACCCCATCCCTCCCACCCCCCTCCACTCCAGCAATCCTCAGTTTGTTTCCTGAGATTAAGAGTCTCTTATGGTTTGTCTGCCTCTCTGGTTTCGTCTTGTTTCATTTTCCCTCCCTTCTCCTATGATCCTCTGTCTTGTTTCTCAAATTCCTCATATCAGTGAGATCATATGATACTTGTCTTTCTCTGACTGACTTATTTCACTTAGCATAATACCCTCTAGTTCCATCCATGTCGTTGCAAATGGCAAGATTTCATTTTTTTGATGGCTGAGTAATATTCCATTGTATATATGGACCACATCTTCTTTATCCATTCATCTGTTGATGGACATCTAGGCTCTTTCCATCGTTTGGCTATTGTGGACATTGTGCCCGGTGCAGTACTTCTGATGTTTGAGTCATCCTACACCCAAAAGTATAGGACACCCCAGGCAAAGAGGGCTTAAAAAAGCATGTCATCCTCCAACTCAAGGAGAAAACAGGAGTTACCACCTGTCTGAATACCTACATGTACTATAGGCATAGCCAATGACTTGGGGCCAAGGCCGTCAAGCTGTGAATTGGCATTAAATGCCTTTAAAGGCAGTAATAATGGAGGAAGTAATGCCATTCCAAGCGTTCCTCTTTAGGTCTGTCATCTGAAGAAGCATTACCACTATTCTGACATCTTAGTTTTTTTAAAGATTTTATTTATTTATTTGTCAGAGAGAGAGAGAGAGAGCACAAGCAGGGGGAGCTGCAGGCAGAGGGAGAAGCAGGCTCCCCGCCGAGCAGGGAGCCCAATGCGGGGCTTGATCCCAGGACCCTGGGATCATGACCTGAGCCGAAGGTAGACACTTAACCTACTGAGCCATCCAGGCATCCCTGTTCTGACATCTTAAAGGATTGGTTGGTTAACAGGGTGAAGATAAAATTAAAATTATTCTGTTTAAGAAAGCAAACTAGTTAAGGATCATTGCCTTAGAGCCAGATAAACCTAGCTTCCCATATAGGCCCCTCCCCTTATCAGTATGTGACCTCACGTTAATTACTTATACTCTTCGAGACTCAGTTCAGTCACCTATATAGAAGGCATAATAACACCTCTCCCAGAATTGCTTGTCAGAATTAAGGAGCTAGAAATATGAAAAAAAACTGACTGTGAACAGTAGTGATCTATATCACTTCTAGACCACAGTGTGGAAAAAATGAGTGTGAGATCTCCATGTACTCTTTTCCTCTGTTGCAGGGATATCATGATCAGTCTGGATCTCTGGGAAACTAGGGAGAGCAGAACCTCACCATTCCCCATTCTCATGAAGTTTGAGAAATAAACCTTTGTTCTTAAACCACTGATGTTTTGGGGTTGGTAGCTATCCTAGCATAAGCTTAGTATAAGCTTAGCCTAACCTGACAAATGCACAAATGGTCCTCAGAGTTAAACAACAGAATCACTGGAATGCCTTCTACAATACACATTAGATATGATAAAGCTATATTGGGAGGCAGGCAATAGATATGGGGATTGTGATGGTAAGAGAGAACTACTCAATTATCCTATCAGAAAGTCAATGGATAATGACTAAAGTTAACAAATCAGGAAATAGCAGTTATAAGTCATACATCTGATAAGAGACTTGTACCCAGAATAAACAAAGAACTCTTACAACTTGACAATAAAAAAACAACCAACCCAATTTTAAAATGAGTAAAGGATTTATTTTTTATTTTTTTAAAAAAGATTTTATTCATTTATTTGACAGAGAGAGAGAGCAGGAGAGCACAAGCAGGGGGAGCAGCAGAGGGAGAGGGAGAAGCAGGCGCCCCAGTAAAGGATTTAAATAGACATTTCTCCAAAGAAGATATACAAACGATCAATAAACACATGAAAAGATGCTCAACATCGGGCACCTGGGTGGTTCAGTAGGTTAAGTGTCTGCCTTCGGCCCAGGTCATGATCCCAGGGTCCTGGGATCGAGTCCCGCATCAGGCTCCCTGCTCAGAGGAGAGTCTGCTTCTCCCTCTCCCTCTCCCTCTGCCTGCCGCTCCCCCCCTGCTTGTGCTCTCTCTCTCTGTCAAATAAATAAATAAATAAAATTTTTAAGAAAGAAAAGATGCTCAATATCATTAGCCATTAGGAAAGTGCAAATCAATACCACAAGGGGATTCCACTTTATACTAAGATGGCTAAAATAAAAAAATATAGGCAATGACAAGTGTTAGCAAGGATGTGGAGAAGTTGGAACGCTTGTACACTGCGGATGGGATTGTCAAAATGCCACAGTTGCTTTGGAAAACAGTTTGGCAGTTCTTCAAAAAGTTAAACATAGAGTTAACACATGACATAGCAATTCCACCCCTAGGTATATACCTTAGGAAATAGAACACATATTTAAATGCAAAAAGTTAACACTGCTATACATTATATATGAAAGTTGTTAAGAGAGTAAATCCTAATGGTTCTCATCACAAGGGGAATTTTTTTTTTTTGCTTTTGCTTTTTATCATATCTATATGAGATGATGGGTATTAACTAAATTTATTGTGGTAATTATTTTACAATATATGGATTTTATAATATATGTACAATATATGTGATATGTATATCAATCCATATGCTGTACCCCTTAAACTTATATAGTAATATATGTAAATTATATTTCAATAAAACTGGAAAAAATTTTAATTTTAAAAAACAAAAAAATTGAAAAAAAATTTTTTGCTTCTTCCAGCAGAAATGAATAACTAGTGTGTCAAATACTGCACACCTGTGTTTACTTTCAAACAGACAAAAAAACAAGTACATTAAATTTAGAGTACCTCTTCACAAAAGGAATCAAAGCATACAAATGAAGTTAAAGCAACTTTGGACATAATCATTATCATGCACTAAGGTTATCTACATAATAAACTAAGGCAGAACCATCATGTCTATACTTGTAAATATTATATTTTTCTTCTCAATAAAGTTTATTTTAAAAGGCAAAAAAAAAACATGTACAGAAATTTTTAGTACTGATACACACTACAATGTGGATGAACCTTGAAAACTTTATGCTACATGAAAGGTCGTATATTGTACAGTTCCATATATATATGAAATGTCTAGAAAACACAAATCAGTAGAGACAAAGTAGATCAGTGTTTGTCAGGCGCTGGGGGGAGAGAACGGGAACACCATTACATGCTAATGGGTATGAGGTTTCTTTTTAGGGTGATGGAAATATCCTGGAACTAGATAATGATGATGGTTTCAGATCTGTCATACTAAAAAACTACTAAATTATACACTTTAAAAGGGTGCGTTTTGTGGTATGTGAGTTACAGTTCAATCAAGCTGTTTAAAAAAAAGAAATAGCAGCATAAGCATATTATTCAGAAATATGGAAGTGAATACTAGAAGAAACCAAAAATGTTTATGGTAGTTGCCTCTGGAGGATGAGAATGTGGAGTGGCAAGGCAGACTGAAGTTTTTAATAATAAATTATTTTGCACTATTGGATTTTAAATTTTTTCACAGGTATCCCATTTGATAAAAATAAAAATGAGCTAAAAACAAAGGACACACACACTTGACATTGTGAGGACAAGTCAAAAGAGATTCTGATATATTGGGTCTGAGATGTGAACTGGGTTTCTGAATTTTTGACAAGGTAGCTAGGTGATTTTAATGCAGGTGGTCTTCTGGTGGCCAGCAAACTTTGAGAAACACTACCATATCCAATGTTAAAATCATTAGCAATGAATTGTCATATAACCCGTCTCCTGTTGTGTTCCTTTTGGAGTGGCAAGCCTCAGTTGCTAAAGAATGAAAGTAATGTGCGCAGGGCTGCATATTCGATCAGGGACAAAACTGGACCAAGAGTTGAGGCCTTCTGACTAGATAATGAATCTACTGTTTTTTTTTTTTTTTTTAAACTTCTGTTATATGTTGTGGGTACTGAAATCAGTAAGATAGATTCTCTGCTTTGAAAGAGGCAAGTCTAATGGGGTAATTATAATGTCTGAAAAATATATTACTTAAAATTTTACAAAGCATTTTTCCACATCTCCTGTCAGGATTAATAAAACTACAATATAACATGAGAAGAGGTATCTTTTCCACAGTTCAGCAGGGAATGTAGAGGGGATTCGACTCAGCGGAGACTCTAGGGAAATCAAAAGGGTTTTGTTACCTTGAGGATTCCAGCCCACCAGCAGCAGTGGGGCCCTTACGGGGGGGGGGGGGGTGCGGGACCCATGAGAAGACTCGCAGTGCACATCAGACATAGTGTTCCCCAAGGTAAAGTGACACCCACCTCTTAGCTTCCAGGACTTATTCCTGGACACAAGTGAGACGTCCTTCAGCCCTCCCCCAAACATCTGACAGAGTTCTGGCTCTGCTGGTGTAGGGCAGAGGGTAGGATCCAGCCCAGTACAGCTCACAAGCATTACCTCATCTGATCTTCTCCATAGCCCTGGAAGAGAAGTTTTATCCCCATTTCCCAGATGCTAAGACTGTTGCTTACAGCAATGGATCTGTAATAACTGCCAGGTTGATTCCTCCAGCTTTGAGTGCCAGAGGTAACATGAGTTTTACACACCATTTCACATCCTGACAATAGGAATTTTAAGTGTCTCCACTGCCTTCACAAACTTACTGAACTGTTATTTTAGGCGCTTGGTATGTATTGTCCCATTTTTAAAATCTTTTATTATTTATTTTGTGACAAAAGTAATCTATGTTTTTTTAAGGAAAAAAGCAGATGAGAGAAGATAATCTCTTCCATTGCCACTACACAGAGAAAACCACTATTTCTCTTTTGATCTACTCAATTTCATGGTTTTCCTTACGGATGTATTATGTAACTATTTTTTTTTTCAAAAATGGGCTGATACCATTTATGTAGTTCTGAAAACTTTTTTTTATTAATATTTTACAATGTACCATCAACATCTCTCTTCCATGCACATGGGTGAAAGTCCCCTACTGAAAGACAGAGTGCTGCAGTTGGGTCAAAAGGCTGCTGGTAACCGAGAGTGACACCTAAAGCAAAGTATCAGCATAAGGTTAAAGCACATAGCCTGGCAAATGCCTGCCAGGGAAAGCAGGGTCGGCAATATTCCCATCAGAGAGATCAGAATTGAAGGCCAAAGGCATTAAAGATATGGAACATCTTCTAAGTCCTTCTGGCCCCTACCTCCGCCCCTCATTCCCCTGACACCCCGTTGCCCCCTTGGGGCAAACGGATCCTGAACATCTCTTTGCATCCAATGAAAACCACCCATTTTCTGTTTTTTTCTTAGCTCTTCCTGAGCCCTTGACATATCTCCACATTCTCTCATCATCTCCTCACTGCCCAAGTGCCTTTCCTGTAAGTCCTCCTGATAGTCCTTGGGGGAATCATCCGTCCCCCTGTCTGTTTTTCTTTTTGCTTTCCTGGGCACGTAATCTTCAGCTGGGCGCTTTTCGGCAGCCCGTGGCTCACCCTCAGGCTTTGCCAGGGATTCTGGCTTGCCCTCACCATGTGGTTTTCCCTCATCTTTGGACTTGCCCTGCTTTTCTTGCTTTCCCTCATCTTCTGGTTGTCCTTCGTCATCTGGCTGCCCCTCATTCTGGAGCTTTCCCTCATGCCCTGGCTTCTCCTCCACTTCCAGCTTTTCTTCCTCCTCTGATTTTCCTTCATCTTCTGTATCAACTTCTTCTTCTGGCTTTCCCTCATTTTCTGGGGTTCCTTCGTCTTCTGGTTCTTGTTCGTTTTCTTTGTAGATCTTTTCCATGTTGAGATTCTCCCTCTTTTGCCTGTCCTAGGAGACAGAAAGGAGGACTCAGATTGGGGAAAACAGCGCTTGAAAATAATTGCCTTTTATGATTTAGGGTTTTCCTCACCCTATCCCAAATTACAGGTGCACTCCCACCCAGACATTTTTTTTTCCTTTCCTTCCCACTTCACACATATTTACATGATACAACCTTACACAGACTTCCACAGGTGCTTCTTTCTACATTTAAGCAGGGTGTGCTGAGAAGTGTGTAAGAGCAGCTTTGTCCGTAAACTTTGCTCTGGCGTTAGCTACGCCCGTGACAGTTTTAACTGGGTCATCCCAACTGACACTGACCTGCAGGAATCCTGGCCAGTTTCGTTTTTCCCTTGCCTGCAGTTTTAAGACTTCTAGAACTGCAGACACAATAGAATAATGGCCACTTCTCAGATTTCAGGGCTACTCTAGTACCGTGAAGGGGCTGCACAGATGCCACGCTTCCTGTCTCTCACTTCCTTGTTCTCCCCTTGGTCCTCAACAGCCATAAAGCACCATGTTTCTTCCCTTGGAGTCCTGACAGAGGCCATGTACTCTGAGAATGCAGTAAGGTTGGCAGGTAGTGACCTCCTCAACTTCTGCTCAAGCTTAAGTCACTCTTACTCCCAGGGGTCCTGGGACAGTTACTTTCGCCCACTGACCTGCACTGATCCTGCAGGTCTTTTCTTCTCTTGTCTGGGTTGGTGCCTACAACCACAGACCCGAAGACCTGTGGAGAGACAGGAGACAGGGTGAATGAAGGGTTGAGAAGTGAATGACTGGCAACTGGGACACTGATTCTTGTCACACTGTAGTTGTCAAAACTTTCCCAAGTCCCGCCACCCCCTTGCCCTTTCCCTTGCTTCTCTGATCCTCCCTCTACAGCCCCTCCCTAACAATCTCCATTTTTCTACCAGTGGGCAATGGCAAAGAAAGTTTACTTTCAAAAGGTTTCTATGTTTCTGAATCCTCCTCCCAAATTTCTATCTCACTTGGTCTTGCACAAAAATGAGGGAGGTTCTGGACAGTGATGTTCAGAAGCCAGATCCTTCTGTACTCAGTTATCTGCTTCCCAAGCCTCCCACTCC
Organism: Neomonachus schauinslandi; assembly: GCF_002201575.2. Taxonomy (NCBI): domain Eukaryota; kingdom Metazoa; phylum Chordata; class Mammalia; order Carnivora; family Phocidae; genus Neomonachus; species Neomonachus schauinslandi. Next base: position 44,669,588 of record NC_058419.1, on the reverse strand, counting down.
AGGGTGTCCAGATAGCACAAAGCCCATCACTTCTCTGAAAATGGTGACGATAGAGTCAGGGGGCAGGGCAGAAATGTCCAGAGCATTCCTGACACCCCTTGCCTCTCCACATACACAGAATACCACCTTTTCCTACAATGCAAGAGAGAAATTATTTCCAAATTCAGTAAAAATTCTGGCTCATGGCATCTCCTCGCAGTCCTCCTTAGTTTAGAAGCCACTCCTCCGCAAAAGGGAGCTGGTCTCCAGACTGGAACCTGTCCCCCTCCTCTGCAGCACCTCCTCCCCCACTCCCCCCCAATTGCAGCCCACCATTTCCGGCTCCAAAATGGACGGAAGGTGAAGAAGAGATGCAGAGAGCGCAGGCCCTCCCCACCTCGGGTTCACAGGCTGTGCCCTCTCCCGCTGCCCTGCAGAGATCAGGCCATTACCTCGCTCTCGCCATCCCCCTCTCCCGGCCCTCTCCGTCAGACGTAGCTCGGAGCTCGATAGCCTACCTCCTAGGAGATCCCAACCGGTACCCATTCTCAACCCCTGGTCCCTCTCCATCTCCTCCCGCCAAGCCCTCCTTTTCTTGAACCAAACATATGGCCATTGGGGAAGGAAGGGGTAGAGAGAATCCAGTCCTGGACCCGCTCTGGTCTTTGCCCTCTGCCACCCCCCACTCCAGGGGTCCGCAGGTGCCTGTGGATTTGTAGCCATTCCAGAGAGATGCCTCCTTCTCCTCCCATTTCTTCTGCCATAGCCCACACTTACCCAGGGAAATAAGAGATGGTACCCAGACCTCTCCCCCCAACACTCATACAATTCCCTGCGCCAAAATGAATGGGGGTGGGAGGGGGTGGCATCTGGAAAGCAGACCGGATCCTCTGTAACCTCTATCAGTTACCACCCCTACCCCAGCGCCCTCCCTCTTCTCCTCCAGCTGGTACCTACCTGCAGGGCTATAGGGCAGTTGCCGCTCTCCCTCAGTCTGAAATCTCTCCACGGAAATAGAGAGCTAGTACCTGGAGGAGAGGGACTTCTGCACACGTCGGCTTCTGATCACGTGAAGGAAACGTCACCAGTGGGCTCGGGTCCCTAGTTCCCCTCCCACCAGCAGAAAGTGCGTCAGGAGCCAGCCCACTTCTTCCCTTCACTAGCCCGCTCCCGCCTCGCAGCGCTGAAGTCCCCTCCTCTCACCCCTTTTTTTTTTTTTTTTAATGGTCCTTGCTAATCCCAAAGGTCAAATGTGGCCCCTTCTCCCTGTGGTATGTGTTTGTTCTATCTTATCAGGGAAGGGCTCTGTCTCCTAGGGCAACTGGCCGTTGGTACATCTCTGAGGAATTTTTTCTTTCTCTCCTTTGATCTCAAAGCACCTACCCCCTCAATCTACTTCTCCACTCAGCCACTGATGTTCATTTCTCCTCTCCTCCAGACCTTCATATAAAAGGTATACGGTGGATTGTCAGGCAGGGAAGCAGAGAGTTGAAATAAGGATTTTTTTTTTTGCTTCTAAATATTTTTTTCCAGTTTTATTTAATTTACTCCCCTCAGCATGGGTTATCCTTATAGGCAAAACATTAAATAAAGCTATTTTCACTTGGGGGCAAAGAATGTGTTTAAGATAGAAAAACCCCCAACAAGATTCCAAAATTAAGTTCATTGCATTAATTTTTACTATGTAGAAAACGGATTCAGTTAGCTACACACAAAATATTTTTCTTAATTTTCAGAAATAAGTAGTTCTGTCATGTTCCACTAACAATACATGTGTTTATTGTTATGATTATATGTATTATATGTATTTATTGTGTGATTCCAAACAATCACTGAGTGTTAAGTAGACTTTCTGGAATCTGATGGCAGACACAGTATCAGTTTTGAAAATTTGGCCCATGGCTATTTTCATTCAGAGATTTAGTTGTGCAAAGGCAGCTGAGGATCTGAGGGATGCAGACGTGGTCTGATTTTCCCTGTCCTTTCAAGAGGGGAGGAATATGCAATTTCCAGACCCCTTCTCACCTTTCAGAGCCTCTCATCTTTTGCATTCAGGCACCTCACTATTGCTCACTCTAAAACATACATGGAGAGATGACCAAGGTGACATTTCTGCCCTGCCCGCTGACTCTATCGTCACCATTTTCAGAGAAGTGATGGGCTTTGTGCCATCTGGACACCCTGGAGTGGGAGGCTTGGGAGGCAGATAACTGAGTACAGAAGGATCTGGCTTCTGAACATCACTGTCCAGAACCTCCCTCATTTTTGTGCAAGAACAAGTGAGATAGAAATTTGGGAGGAGGATTCAGAAACATAGAAACTTTTTGAAAGTAAACTTTCTTTGCCATTGCCCACCGGTAGAAAAATGGAGACTGTTAAGGAGGGGCTGTGGAGGGGGATCAGAGTAAATGTCTTTGGCTCCTTCCCTTCCTCCCCCAAATTCCCACAGAGGTAAGTCAACCCCAGCAGAGATGGAATGCTGTCCTGACAACTGGAAACCAGAACAGATCCCTTTCAGACCCCTGCAGGAGAGGGTTTTCATAAAGCCCTGAGAAGTGATGGCCGAGGGGAGAGCCTCCATGCTTGGCTGCTCTCTGCCCTTCTTCACAGTGCCCAGGGAAGCTTCTCTGACCTGTCTGCTGCCTACCACTTGACTTAGGAAGTACAGCCTGGTGGATTTCTCCTAACTCCAGTCTCTTCACATGCAGGGTACCTAGGAGGAGCCTAGCTATCCATGCTGTAGGGTTGCTGCCTCTCAGTCCATACCCAGCTTTGTGCCCTCTGAGTCCGATTGGTTTCAGTGTCTAAGAAAGTCTGACATGCTAACTGTACTGACTGACCCAGACCAGATGTTCTCAACTGAGGGAGTCTGGGCCACCTGAAATGATATGCAAGGTTGCATGTGTTTAGAAGATAGTAGAGTCTGTACACTTATGAAAAGACCCTAGGAACCTGAGAAACCCTGACGCAGAAGCAGATTGACATCACGAAGAAGCAGAAACTGTAGGTAGAGAAAAGACAGAGAAGAGATGGCAAAGAAGCTACTTGGGAGTGAGATAGAAAAAGGAAGAAACAAATAGCAGGTGAACTATGTTAAAGGGAGAGCACTTACTCCTTGGGTTCCAGCATTCTTAACTAGAGAAACCTCCAAATCCCCTGGAATTATATTCAAAATGATGTGCATGTGTGTGTAGTTGGGAGAGAGATAAGATATGTACATTTTTGCTGGGTGTATGCATTTGCCTAGGATCGGATCCATTGGTATCGTTGGATGCTCAGAGGGGTATGCAATATAAAAAATGTGAAGGCCAATTGGCCTAGAGAATATACTTATATTCATCTTTTTTCAAATAAGACTATATTTTTAGGAGAAATTAACATAACATAAAAATTAGCCATTTTAAAGTGTACAACTCAGTGACATATAGTACATTCGCAGTGCTGTGAAACCATCTCCTTTATCTAGTTCCAAAATATTTTCATTAACTCTGCAGGATACCCCATACCCATTAAGCAGTCACCCCCAATTTTTCCCTTCCTCCAGCCCCTAACAATGACTAATCTGCTTTGTCCCCATGAAATTGCCCACTTTGGATATTACGTATAAATGGAATCATGGAATATGTGACCTTTTATGTCTGGCTTCTTTCACTTAGCATAATGTTTTCAAGGTTCATTCACATTGTAGCATGTACAATATAATATTTCATTCCTTTTTATGGTTGAGTAATATTTCATTATATGCCCATATTGTATTTTGTTTATCCATTCAAACATTGATGGATATTTAGGTTGTTTCTACGTTTCAACCATTGTAAATGCTGCCTTAAATACTTCTGTATAAGTTTTTGTGTGGTTGTATGTTTTTATTTCTCTTGGGTATATATCTAAGAATGGAATTGCTGGGTCATGTACTAATTCTATGTACAACTTTTTGAGGAAATGCCACACTGTTCCACAGTGGCTGCGACATTTTGCACTCCTACCAGCAATGCGTGAGGGCTCCAATTGCTCCACATTCTCAAAAACAATTGTTAATTTTTCATTTTTTCAATTTTTGAATTTTCCTAATGACTAATGATATTGAGCATCTTTTCATGTATTTATTGGATATTTATATATCTTCTTTGGAGAAATATCTACTCAAGACTTTTGCCCATTTTTTATATTGGGTTGTTTGTCATTTTCATGTTGAATTGTAAGAGCTCTTCATGTATTCTGGATACAAACCCTTTCCAGATATATAATTTGCAAATATTTTCTTCCATTCTATGGATTGCCTTTTTACTTTCTTGATAGCATGTTTTTATTCACAGAAGTTTTTAATTCTTATGAAGTCATATCATTATGACACCAAATCCAAGGACATGAAGATTTATCCCTTTGTTTTCTTCTAAGAGTTTTAAAGTTTTGACTCAAATATTTAGGCCTTTGATCATTTTGAGTTAATTTTTATATATGGCGTGAGTTTCCTTTTGTAAATGGCTTTATAAGATTTAAAGGTTCTTTTTTTTTAAAGATTTTATTTGACAGAAAGAGAGACAGCCAGAGAGGGAACACAAACAGGGGGAGCAGGAGAAGGAGAAGCAGGCTTCCCGCAGAGCAAGGAGCCTGATGCAGGGCTCGATCCCATGATCCCGGGATCATGACTTGAGCCGAAGGCAGACGCTTAACGACTGAGCCACCCAGGCGCCCCTTAAAGGTTCTTTTGATGGCAGAACACAACACACTGTCATAAAAATAGATAGAAGTCAGAACTCTTTGTTACTTAGAGCTCTGAAAGAGAGAAGGTTGCCAGGCAGAGCCACACAGGTTATGCCTGGATACCACAAAGTTGGATCTCTAGGGGCAGCTTATGTTTTACAAGTGGGGTGAGGTTAGCTAGATTTTTTCTGAATCTCTGAGGATTGGCTAATTTGAATAATTTCTCAGGCTCCAGGGCATAGAGGCTGTCCTTAGTTGTCTGCTCCCTGGTCCCTGGGCAAAAAGCGCTGGTGCATAGTGTCCCAGAGTGTGAATGCATGATATGGGAAGTGGTTGGAGCGTGTACTTCATCAACCGCTCAAGAAGTGCAGCTAACCGGTCTCTAGTCAGGGCCTCAAAATTGACTCAAGAGGGTATCTTTGCAAAAAAGATGGGATATTTGAGTGGCTCAGATAGTAGAAAAGACTTACATAGAGTAGGGCATAAGTTGCCTAAACAGCATAGAAGACATTTTATTATGAGAGTAAAAGGAGGAAAACAAGTAGAAGTATAAGAAGTCCTTATAGGCCAGCCATAACCAAGTTAGTTGAGGGGTGGTCTAGGAGGTAGTTGCCTCCTGAGGAAGCAATGATCTCCATTAATTTTTAGAATGGCATTAATAGTAATAATCTCTAGAAGATTTTTCTTTAGACATGGGAGTGCAGAGCTATATAGTATACCTTTTGGCAGAGAGCAAAACATATACCAGGTTCATGGGCTAAGTAAACAATGAACTCAAGAAATGTAATAGAATCCCTAATATCAAAGGAAGAAAAGCAATCAATATATTGTGTTCAATTTGTCATTATCTTCAGAAAGGCAGCATTTAGGCCTTGTTGAGATGATAGTCTCAGTGTCTGGGGTGAAGTCTTCTTCTGTGTATAGAGCAAAGTCATCTCCAATGGTGAGATGTTGGACTGAGACAATGTCATCTGAAGCAACATCATTTCTAGTAGCAAGCTTCTGGGTTGAGGTGATGTCATCTAGGATGTAGGATTGGGGTATCCTTTCCAAGTAGATACCTCCTTGGGTTGATGTGAGTCATGTTTTCATGGTTCTGGTATATAAGGAGGCTGAGGTGTTCATAGACTTTGAAAGTAATGATGGGCCTGGGAGATTGACTTGCAAATTTTTATTTTTTTATTTTTTTTAAAGATTTTATTTATTTATTTGACAGAGAGAGACACAGTGAGAGAGGGGACACAAGCAGGGGGAGTGGGAGAGGGAGAAGCAGGCTTCCCGCGGAGCAGGGAACCCTATGTGGGGCTCGATCCCAGGACCCCGGGATCATGACCTGAGCCGAAGGCAGACCTTTAACAACTGAGCTGCCCAGGTGCCCCGACTTGCAAATTTTTAAAAATTACAGTAAGTTATCATAACATAAAATTTTCCCTCTTAACCATATTTTAGTATACATGTCAGTGGCGGCATTAAGTACACTCACATGTGGTGCAACCATCACCACCATCCATCTCCAGAGCTTCCTCCATCTTCCCAAACTGAAATTTTGTACCCATTAAACTAACTCCCCTTGCCCCACTCCCTGCACCCCCTGGCAAACACCATTCTGTTTTCCATCCCTAAGAGTTTGACTACTCTAGATATTTTGCATAAATGAAATCATGAATCATTTTCTGTCTGGCTTATTTCACTTAGCATAATGTCTTCAAAGTTCATCTGTATTGTAGCATGTGTCAGAAATTCATTCCTTTTTAAGACTGAATAATGTTCCAAAAAAAAAAAAGACTGAATAATGTTCCATTTTATATATATACTATATTTTGTTTATTCATCTGTCAATGGACACTTGGATTATTTCCATTCCCCCCCAGTTTTATCAAGAAATAATTGACATACATCACTGTATACGTTTTAAGATATATGGCATGATGGTCTTATTTACATATATTGTAAAATGATTACCACAGTAAGTTTAGTTAACATTCATCATCTCATATAGATACAATAAAAAGAAAAGAAAAGAATTTCTCCTTGTGATGAGAACTCTTAGTATCTACTCTCTTAACAACTTTCCTATAAATCGTACAGCAGTGTTAACTATAGTCATCATGCTTTACATTACATCCCCATGACTTACTTATTTTATAACTGGAAGTTTGTACCTTTTGACCACTTTTCTCCATTCCTCCTCCCTCCACCCCCCACCTCTGATAACCACAAATCTGATCGCTTTTTCTGAGTTTGGTGGATTTAATGTATGTCATCAATGTTTTATAGTTTTCAATGTGCAGGTCTTGAATATCTTTTGTCAAATCTATCCCTAAGTATTTCATATTTCTGATGCTATTGTAAATGATATTGTTTTAGATTTTAATCTGGCTGTTCATTGCTTGTAGAGGACTGAATAATTTCCCCCCAAATTCATGTCCACCCAGCACTTGAGAATGTGACCTTATTTGTAAATAGGGTCTTTGTAGATGTAATTAATTAAGAATTGAGATGAGAGGTGCCTGGCTGGCTCAGTCAGTAGAGCATGCAACTCTTGATTTCAGGATTGTGAGTTCGAGCCCCATGTTTGGTGTGGAGATTATTTAAAAATAAAATATTTTTTAAAAAAAGAATTGAGAGAGATCATATTGGCTTAGGGTAGGCCCTAAATCCAATGAATGTATCCTTAGAAGGGACAAAGAACACGTAGACACACAGAAGAGAAGCAAAAATTGGAGTTATGCTGTCACAAGTCAAGGAATGCCTGGGGCCACTAGAAGCTGGAAGAAGTAAGGAAGGATTCCTTTCTAGAGACTTCAGAGAGAACATAGCACTGCTGATACCTTGATTTGGACTTCTGGCCTACTAAACTATAAGACAATACATTTCTCGGTTTTTTTTAAGCCACCAAGTGTATGGTAATTTGTTACAGAAGTCTCAGAAAATTACAAATAAACTAAATTTGTATTTCAGTCTTGTATCCTACAGCTTTTCTGAACTCATTTATTAGCTCTGGTGGCTTTTTTTTTAAGATTTTATTTTTAAGTAATCTCTATACCCGTAGTGGGACTTGAACTCACAACCCCAAGATCAAGATATGCACGCTCCACCAACTGAGCCAGCCAGGCGCTCCATAGCTCTAGTAGCTTTTTGTATGTTATAAAAAATTTCTACATAGATAATTGTTTTCTATGAATATTTTCTATTTCTTCCTTTGCAATCTGTATGAGTTTTATTTATTTCTCTTATTGTGCTGGTTAGAACTTCTAATACAATGTTGAATCTAATTTGTGAACATGTCTATTTTGCTTTGTTTTTCATCTTAGGGGGAAGGATTTGGTCTTTAGGTACACATCATTATGTATGTTTTTTTGTAGATGTATCTTATCAGGTGGAGGAACGTCTCTTCTATATGTGGTTGCTGAGTATTTTAATCAGTAATATATATATATTTTAATTTTAGCTTATGTTTTTTCATTAGCCACTGAGAAGATCCTATATTTTTTCTTTTATGTTAATGTGGTGAATTACAATGATTTTCAAATATTAACACTACCTTGAATCCTTGGGATAAAACTTACCTGGTCATGGTATATTGTATCTTGTATATGTAATTGGATTCTATTTTACTGAAGTTTTATTAAGAATTTTTGCATATATGTTCATGAAGGAGATTAGTTTGCGGTTATTTTTCTTTTTTTTTTAAGATATTTTTTATTTATTTATTTGACAGAGAGACAGCACAAGTAGGCAGAGTGGCAGGCAGAGGGAGAGGGAGAAGCAGGCTCTCCGATGAGCAGGGAGCCCGATGCGGGGCTCGATCCCAGGACCCTGGGATCATGATCTGAGCTGAAGGCAGCTGCTTAACCAACTGAGCCACCCAGGTGCCCCTGTGGTTATTTTTCTTTATAATATAACTGTCTGGTTAGTTATCTGGGTAATTCTAACCTCATAGGGTGAGTTGGGAGCTATTCCTTCCTCTTCAGTTTTCTGAAGGATTTTACATAGAATTGGTATTATGTAATTTTTAAATGTTTGGTAGAATTATTAGTTAAGCTATCTTGACTCAGAGTTTTCTTTGGAAGAGGTGTATTAAATAAAATTTCCATTTATTTTCATGGTAAGCATAGCTTAATGTATAGAATTGTCAAATCACCATGTTGTACACCTGAACCTAGTACAACATTGGATATTAAATATACTTCAAAAAACTTTTAAAAATTTCTATTTATTGGGTGCCTGGGTGGCTTAGTCAGTTAAGCGTCTGCCCTCAGCTCAGGTCATGATCCCAGGGTCCTGGGGTGGAGTCCCACTTCCAGGTCCCTGCTCAGCAGGGAGTCTGCTTTTCCCTCTCCCTCTGCCCCTCCCTACTGCTCGTGCTTGCTCTCTCTCTCTCTCACAAATAAATAAATACAATCTTTTTAAAAATTTCTATTTATTTAATAGCTATAGAGCTTTCTTCTATTCTAATATATATGTTCAGTGCTATAAATTTCTGCCTGAGTGGTCATTTTGTCACATCTCACAAATTATCATATGTTGAGTTTTCATTTTCATTCTGTTCAAAGTGCCTTATAATTTCCTCTTCCATTTCTTCTTTAGGTTATTTAGACATGTGTTGTTTGATGTTAATTTAATATTTGGGATTTTCCAGATATTTTTCTGTGATTCTTTTCTCATTTAATTCCATTGTGCTCAGAAAAAATACATTTTATGATTTGAATCCTGTTAATGTTATTGAGACTTTTTTTATGGCCCTGATAATGGACTATCTTGGTAAATGTTCCATGTGCAAATGAAACAAATGCACATTCTCTGTTGTTGTTGGCAAGTTCTACCGTAGTCAACTAGATAATTTGGTTCATAGTGTTCTTCAAGTCGCATGTGTACTTGCTGATTGTCTACTTGTTCTATCAATTTTTTAGAGAAGGTTTTGAAATCTCTGACTATAATTGTGGATTTGTCTGTTTCTCCTTGCAGTTCTATCAGTTTTTGCTTCATATATTTTAAAGTACTGTACTATGTGAATGTTTAGGATTGTCATGTCCTCTTGACAAACTTACCACTTAAAATTATGTAATAACTGTAATAACTCTGGTATTATTCTTTGCTCTGAGATTTATTGTATCTGATATCAATATAACCACTCAAGCTTTGATTGATGTTAAGATTATTCATCTTTTTCCATTCCTTTACTTGTAATAAATTTGTATCTTTAAATTTAAAATTAGGTGCTTATAGGCAGCATATATTTGCCTTCCTTTTCTACACAATCTGACAGTCTCTGCTTTATAATTGAGGTATTCAGACCATTTACATTAATGTGATTATTGATATTGATATGTTTGTGTTTAAATCAACCATCTTGCTATTTGTTTCCATTTGTCCCATCTGCTCGTTGTTCTTTTTCCTCTAACATTTTTTAAAGATTTTATTTATTTATTTTTCAGAGAGAGAGAGATAGCACAAGCTGGGGATGTGGCAGGCAGAGGGAGAAGCAGGCCCTCTGCTGAGCAAGGAGCCCAATGCAGGACTCGATCCCAGGACCCTGGGATCATGACCTGAGACAAAGGCAGACACTTAACCGACTGAGCCACCCAGGCGTCCCTTCCTCTAACATTTTTGATTGACTATTTTGAAGATTCCATTTTATCTCATATGTTGGCTCATCAGCTACAACTTTTCTCATGATTGTTTTAAGGTTTATAATATACATTTTTAACATTTCAGAATCTACCTTCAAATGATATTAATGTGTAGAATAAGAACTTCAAAATGCTGTACTTCCATTCCCCCTCTCCTGGTGTTTGTGCTATTATTGACATACATCTTACTTCTCCATATGTTATAAATCCTACAATACACAGTAAGCTGGGGGCAATCAGAATGCTCATATTATTTGTTTCTACTTTCTCAAGGAACTTTCCCCCCAACTGTCTGATGTTAAATAACTGAAAACTGTTGTTTCATGTATTTTGTCCAGGTTTTAGCTGTTTCAGTTAGGAAGATAAATCAAGACGCTGTTATTCTATTTTCATTTGAAGCATAAATGTAGCTTGGTGTTTTATTTATTTATTTTTAAAGATTTTATTTATCTATTTGAGAGAGAGAGAGAACAAGCAAGGTGAGGGGCAGAGGGAAAAGCAGGCTCCCCACTGAGCGGGGAGCCCAATGCGACACGGGTCTCAATCCCTGGACTCCAGGATCCTGGCCTGAGCCAAAGGCAGACGCTTAACTGACTGAGCCACCCAGGAGCCCTGTATCTTGGTGTTTTAAATGATAGTTAATCATGAAAGTTTTATTTCACCTCTAACCAAAGTTTCTTTTGCTATCTGGACTTCCTGGAAGAGTCCAGTGTCTGTGTATTCTCCCTGCTCTGCCTCTGACTAGAAAGTTCAAATTGCACTGCTTTCTTTGGTCACTAGGTGGCCCTTAAATTCATTTTCTGAATTTCCTTCAATTGACTTGAATTTTTTTTTTTTAAGGAAAAAAAATATTTTTATTCAAAAGTCATGAAACAGTTATCTGCATCATTATCTTAATTTTGTTAGAAATACATAAGGATTCAAAGATGTGCATACTTGTTTATCATTTGCTGAATACCGGTAAATCCATATTTATTTTGTTGAGCTTTTCATTCACCAAATATCTACTAGATGTACATTATGTGCTAAAACTCCAATGGCCCAACGTATGTCTACATTTCAAACCTCTTTCTTACACATCCTTTTTTTTGAGAACCAAGGCACAATCCCTAATCTTTGCTAAAATTTGTAGGCATTTGTGGGAAGAATTTGCTCATCCTTTCGTGGAGAATGGCCACTCTGAGGGAGAAAAGGAGGCTCACTACATAACATACAGAAATGATATAAATAGGCAAATGCAGTAAGAAACTTAGCTATGGCTATTCCCCTCGAAGTAACCTCATGCCCTGTTCCCTTACTGGCTTTTGCTCACTTTCTGCTGATTGTTGCCTGAATATTTTATATGGAGCCTGACCATTAACATACTACTCCCTCAGATGCCCCTTCAGATCCAAACACTATTAAGAACCAAGGGAAGCTGGTTAACAGCAGTCTCTCTCTCTCCCTCTCTCTCTCTCTCCAGAGACTAGGATCCTAAACTGATCCTTCTCTGAGGTTAACAAGGCAACTTGGATCTGCCTTACATGGAAAAGATGTACATTTTTCTGGGCATATGCATACCTAAACTTCTATTACAATATGCCATGAGTTCACATGTGAGTTTCTAGTTTTTCTTCAAGGAACTGCTGAATATTGTTAGGCCAGTGAAGCCAGAATGCTTGTTTTCCAGGAAAGCTGATGCTAATATTGACAATCAAGTGTAGGAAGTACGGTAGGGCATAAGCTTCTCTGTTCATCAGTCTTCCTGCCCCTTCAACTCTAGCCTCTATCTTTATAAACCTCTATCCTGCATGAAGGTGCCTTGTGTCTCAAAAACCTGGAGGAAGAAGAGTTTTGGAATTGCTTAGGCATCTGATTCATGATGCCTGGGGTTTGCTGTGTTACATGTTTTCACCTGCCTATCTGTTTTTCCCTTTGGTTTCATAACTGCTATTGTGATGTTATATTCCAGAGCGGGGGTTGGCAAACTTTTTCTGTTAGGGCCAGATAATAAATATGTAGGCTCTGCAGGCAGGCCATACTGTTTCTTTCACAACTACTCAACTCTGTTACTGTACTGCAAAATCAGCCACAGACAGTATGTAAATTCCTACATATGGCTGTATTCCAATAAAACCTTATTTATGGACACCAAAAACTGGATTTCATATAATTTTTACATGTCAAAAAATAGATTTTTTTCAATCATTTAAAAATGTGAAATTTAATCCTAGCTCATTGGCCACAAAAATAAGCAATAGGCCAATTCTGGCTCATGGACTGTGGTTTGCCAACTTGTTTTAGAACCCTTTTTTTTTTTAAAGATTTTATTTATTTGAGAGAGAGTGAGAGAGCAGGAGAGGGGGTAAGGGTCAGAGGGAGAGGCAGGCTCCCTGGGAGCCTGATGTGGGACTCGGTCCTGGGACTTCGGGATCATGACCTGAGCAGAAGGCAGTCGCTTAACCAACTGAGCCACCCAGGGACCTGAGAATCCTAAGTTTATTTCCATACAAGACTGTCTTCATACATAGTATGTATTTCACCTACATAGCACACTCCAAGGCAATTTCATTTCTCAAGTTCTATTGGGACACTTAAACCCAATAGTCCTCCAATGGACTTCTCATAATTACCCACATTTGCGTATCCACTGAATTCATGGACATAATCTCCTGGCATCCAATTCAATGTAAGTTAGTTCTTTGCATTCACAGGTTTCAGAGAGCTGGGATAAGGAAGGACTGCCTCAGATTGAAAGTGAGCTGTGTCCCATTATACATCTTTAATACAGTCTAATGAACTAAGGTTTCTTAGAGAAGAACTACACTTCTAAGGAGAGAACTAGACAGGTAAGTTCTTTTCATGAAGCTAAAAAGGGAGCAGGGACTTATTCACACTTTCACATAAGAGTGAGGATTCAATTTATTGAGTGTTCTAGATAAAAATCAGTGGGACTCTCTTACCTTGAGGATTCCTGAACATCAATACCCAGGGGAGAAGATGGAAATGGGGCACAGTAGCAGAGGAATGGAAGTACCTACCCCTTAGTCCACGTAAAGACCTGGCTTTGGAAACTTCCCCAAATAGCTGAAGGGAATAAAGTGTTGGGTCATGCACATTCCAGTGGGAACAAGAACTTGGAGATAACTTACAAACTTACTGCTTCAAGTACACAAGACAGCCTTTGGAGTTATTATCATCTTGCTGGTAAGTATGATTTTTTTAATAAGTATGATTCTTAAAGAGATGTGTCTCTTATCATTATTTGGTTTATATTTCTAAACAGGAGATCCAGAGGTAAGCTAAAACTGAGATTGTGTCACAACTGTTTAGGTAAGTGCTCACATTGCTTTTATCAGGTGGCCAAGCCCTTTCACTAGGTAATAGGTATTTAGTTCCAAAGTGAAAAAATATAAATAAAAAAATAAAGATTGTTCATAATTATACCATAAAGAGATAAACACTTTAACTTTTTACTTTATATACTTAGAGTATGTGTTCATATATAAAATATAGAAGATATGAAGTAAAAGAGAATACAGAGAATGTCTTTTAAACTGCTTTATTAACGTCACAATATATAATGAACATCTTGCCATGCAATAGGGTAAAACTCCCCTGCTGACAGAATCTTACATTTTGGGTCAAAATACAACATTCAATTAGAAGCTGGTCATAGGAGACCCACAAGAGACATGTAACACCAAAAGGTTTACAACAAATGTACGTTGAGAACATTAAGTTTAGGAAGCAGGTGTGTCTTCCTATTAACTTCAGGGAAAACATCAAGATTCAAGGCATAAGGCAAAACTCATCATGATGGTCATGGTGAGGAGGGTCAGTGCTAACTGCCCGCAGACTATGACTGAATTGCTTTTCCCTCAGCTTTTCCATCAGCTGTCTCATCTCGTCCCCAATCCTTTCCATATTCTCCTCTCTCATCCTTGCCTGTGGTTCTCCAAGCCTCTGAATCATGTCCCACCTATACTGCAGGATGGGCTGCCTAACACGGAACCGCCTACGATTTACTCTAGGCATACAATATTCACCAGCTTGCAAAGGGAGGGCCAAGGGCTCTCCTTTATTAGCAACTTGCTCCTTTTTATCCTTTTTTTCATTTTCCTGTTTGGCATTCTCCACGTTGAGATTTTTTACTGCTTGTTCCTCTTTGGACGCCATTGCTCCTAAGAGACAAAAGACGAGAGAGAAGAAATTATTTTCTTAGTGGACTGATCAGCACCGAGGACAGAGGCCCTACTACGCACATTCCAAGACTCAGAGCCCTGGATCTCCCAGGCTTTTTAAAATTTCATTTTCCCACCCGAGAGACTCCCTACGCCCTCTAGGGGGCCCCCGGTCCGAGCCCTCCCCCACCTCCCCGTCGCTCCTCACCCCTCCCCCCCCCTCGCCCAAAGCCCACCATTTTCCCTGCCTATCCCTGCCCGGGCCTCTGCAGGCACCAAGATGGAGGACGGGCTGGCGGGTGGGGGTGGGTGGCGGGAGGGAATTTGGGGTCTCAGGGCTTTCCATACGTTCCCTTCGGCCCCCATTGTCCCCCGCACCGACCTGGGCCTATCCTTGCAGTCTCCTCCTCCTCCCGATTCTCGCCGAAGAGTGCGCCGCCGCGACACTTAGACCTGCACACCTGCAGAGGGCCGGGGTGGGGGCAGCGGGGGCTGCTGCAGCCGAGCGCTCCCCGCCGACCCGACGCTACCCAGCCCCTCCCGGACCCCCCACGGCCACCTCGCCCCCACACCCAGCCGCCCCATCCCCCGTGCTGACCACCATTTTCTACACCAAGAAGGACGGGGGCGGGGCGGGGGGCGCAAGAGGCAGGTGTTTCCGAAGGGTCATCGCCTCGCCGCGGTCCAGCCCTCCGCCTAGCATTTTCTGCGGCCAAACGCGGGCTGCGGTGGGGCGTGAGGGCTGCGGTCCTTGCGCCGCTTCGCCGCAGGGCAGCCGGTCCCCCAGCAAGGCTCCGCGGGCCGCGTGGGCTCTCCCACACCAAGCCCAGGGAACGCTCCCCCTCCTCCCGGTCCCTTACCTGCTTCCCCTCCGCCTCCGACTCTTTAGGGCCGCCTCTGGCCCGCACGCCCTCACGTCCACCGGGAGCAGGTACCAAGAAGCAAGTGAGTGAAGGCCGGCTCTGACGCTGGAGCGAGGGCGCGAGTCCGCGTTGGCGGGTCACGTGAGGCCTTCGTCACGGCGAGTGGCACCGCCCCCATCCCGTGCCGGCTTCAGCCCGCGCGAGGGCGCACAGCCGGCTGGCCAGCACAGCTCCCTTCTGCTGCCGCGTCTTTAACAGCACCAGCCTGGGCTCCGTGGCTCTCCCTTCTTTGTATATTCCTGGGCCTTTCTCTGCGGCTGGGGAAGGGCAGTATCTTCTCAGGGACCTGTTGGCCGTTCCTAGTTCTTCTCTGGGGCCTTGCCTCTTCCTCTGCTCTGCTCCAAAGATATGCCTTCTTCCACTTACTGTCCTTTCGGCTACCAGTGTTCTCCATTTTCCCTCCACTAAAATGCGTAGAAAAGATGTGTCAGGAAGAGTCCAGGAGAGTGGATTTAAAAAAAATTCTTAATATCTGTTTTGTTCCTTTTATGTTAAGCCCCCCAAAATTAATACTTTTTTTAAAGATTTTATGTATTTTTTTTATTATTTGTCAGAGAGAGAGAGAGCACAAGCAGGCAGAGCAGGCAGAGGGAGAAGCAGGCTCTCCGCTGTGCAAGGAGCCGGGTGGGGGACTTGATCCCAGGACCCCCGATCATGACCAGAGCCGAAGGCAGACACTTAACCAACTGAATCACCCAGGCGTTCCAATATACTTTTTTAAAAGAAAAAAAAAGTTATTATTTTAATTTGAAAATTAGAATTAAAGTTGGGGGGAAAACCCAACCACCTGTCTCTTCTGCTAAATCATTATATAAATATAGACTCTACAGGCAGCTTCTTTTTTTAGAACTTGGAAAAAGACAAGACAGCTGATGGCCCCTCTTGTTAGGGGCCCCTAGATACATGAGGCCCTTCCATGAGGTGCCAATGAGTCAGTAGTGCAGCAGAGTCTTGATGAATTTTCAGAACTAAAACAACAGCAGCAATGAAAATTCCTTCACAAGTTTCTGGGTTCAAAAAACAATATGTAAGTCTTTATTTGCAAATCATATCGTGTATTTAGAGAATCCTAAGGGACCTACAATAAACCTACTATAGAACTAGTCCTTTAATTCAGTGAGGTTGCAGCTATAGATGGATATTAAAAAAAAAAATGTATTCCTGTATGCTAGTGATGAACAATTGGAAATTGAAATTGTGTGTATTTTAGATAGATAGATAAATATAGATTTAAAGATATAATATAAAGATAAATGTAAGAAAGACCAAGGTCCTGGATCAGAAAATTCAGTACTGTTATCAATTATCTCCGAATTAATCTATAAATTTAGTGCAGTCAAAATCAAAATTTTAGCAGGCATCTTTGAATAACTTGACAAAATTACCCCCAAATTTATATGGAAATGAGAAAGACTTGTATAGACAATAATTTTGAAAAAAAACCCACAAATGTGGACAATTATATTACCTGATTTCCAGACTGAAGATGCAGTAATAAAGGTAGTGTAGTAATGGAGTATACATAGACAATGAATTTAAAATTAATAACTTCTGCTCTGTGAAAGATATGGTTAAGAAAATGAGGTGGGAAGCTGAGAAAAAATATTTTCAATAAGTTTGTATCCAGAAGTTATATAAAAGGCTTCCTAAAATTCAAAATAAGGCAAACAGTGCAATGAAAAACGATCAACAGGTTTGAACAAGCATTTCACTAAAGTACATGTACAAATCACCAAAGAGCTCATGGAAAGATGCTCAGTGTCATCAATCATCAGGAAAACGTAAAGCAAACAAACAAAAACAATGAAATACCACAACATGGCCATCAGAATTGCTAAAATTAAAAAGTCTGACAATCCCAAGCATTTTTGAAGATATGGAACAACTGGAAATCTCATTCCTCATTCATTGCTGGTGAGAAGTTCAACCACTTTGAAAGGCTTCTTGATAGTTTCTTGAAAAGTTAAACTCACACTTACCACATATCCAAAAAATTCCACTCCTAGGAATTTTCCCAAACAAAATTCAAACCATATTTCCTCAATAAGATTTGTGTAGGGGGATGCCTGGGTGGCTCAGTCAGTTAAGCGTCTGCCTTCAGCTCAGGTCATGATCCCAGGGTCCTGGGATGGAGTCCTGCATCTGGCTCTTTGCTCAGCGGGGAGCCTGCTTCTCCCTCTGCCTGCCACTCCCCCAGCTTGTGCTCTCTCTCTGACAAATAAATAAAATCTTTTTTAAAAAAGATTTGCATAGGAATGTTCATGGCAATTTCATCTAGGATAGCCTCAAAGTGGATACAATCCAAATGTCCATCAACAAGTAAATGTATAAACAAATTGTGATGTATTCATATGTTAGGGTACTACAAAGGCATAAAAAGAAACAAACTACTGGTAAAAGCAATAACATAGATAAATTTCAAAAAATATACTCAGGGAAAGATATCGGACACAAGAGAGTGCATTCTGTTTGATTCCATTTATATAAAATTTTGGAAGAGGCAAAACTAATTTATATTGATACAAATTGGATGAAATCAGTGTTTGCCTGGCTTGAAGGTTGGAATTTTTCTCTGTGTGTAAAAGGGGAAATAACAGAACTTTCTCAGCTGAGGGAAATGTTCTGTGTCTTGATGGGATAGTGACTCCAATGGCGAATACATTTGTTGAAATCACTGAACTGTATAGTTAAAATGTATGCATCTTATTGTATGTAAATTATATCCCAATAAAGTTTATTAAAAATCAAATATCTATAAATAAATCTAAATACTTGCAAGACCTCTACACCAAAATTTATAAAATAATTTTGAGAAACATTAAAGAAGACCTAAATAAGTGTAGAGGATTGAAAGACTCAATATTTTAAAGTTGTCCATTATTCCCAAATTGATCTATAAATTCAATGCAATCCATATAAAAATCTCAGCCAGTTATTTTTTGTTGACAAGCAGATTCCAACTATGTATATGAAAATGCAAAAAACCAAATGTAGCCGAGAGAACCTTGAAGAAGGGAGCACCAAAACTTCCACCAGTAGATACCAAACTTAACACAATGCTATAGTGCATAAATTATTAATAAATAGTGTGATATTGTCTCAAAGATTAACATATTTGTGTACACACGCATACATGCGCAGGCCTGTGAAACATACCTACACATACTCTCGATTTAGACACTGCAGTGAAATGGGGAAAGGATTTTTTCCCTAAAAAGTGGTAACAGATCAGTTGGATATCCATATGTGAAAAAAATGTATGTCGACTCTACCCTAAATAACACACAAAATAAACTCCCAATGAATTGCAGATCTAAATGGGAAAGATTAAAATGTCATTCTACATGAATGACAGAAATACACAGAAAATCATCTTCATGACTTTGGAGTAGGCAGTATTCTTCTCTTTTTCAATTTTTAATTTAAATTCTAGTTACCATACAGTGCAATTTTAGTTTCAGGAGTAGAATTCAGTGACTCATCAGTTACATACAACATGCCCTCTTTTTAAAAAAAGATTTTATTTATTTATTAGAGAGAGAAAGCACAAGTGGGGGTGGAGGGGCAGAGGGAGAGGGAGAAGCAGACTCCCCGCTGAGCAGAGAGCCTGAGATCATGACCTGAGCTGAAGCCGGACGCTTAACTCACTGAGCCACCCAGGTGCCCCTCAAGTGCTCTCCTTAATACCCATCACCCATCTAGCCCATCCCATACCCACCTCCCTCCATCACCCCTCAGTTTGTTCTCTATATTTAAGAGTCTCTTATGGTTTGTTTCCCCTCTCTCTTTTTTCTTTTTTCCCCTCCCATATGTTTATCTGTTTTGTTTCTTAAATTCCACATATGAATGAAACCACATGGTATTTGTCTTTCTCTGACTTATTTCGCCTAGCATAATACATTCTAGCTCCATCCCCTCCTTGTGAATGGCAAGAGTAATATTCCATTGTACATATACCACATGTTCTTTATCCATTCATCAGTTGATGGACATTTGGGCTCTTTCCATAGTTTGGCTATTGTTGATAATGCTGCTTTGAACATCGGGGTGCATGTACCCCTTGGAATCTGTATTTTTGTATCCTTTGGGTAAATACCTAGTAGTGCAAATGCTGGGTCATAGGGTGGTTCTATTTTTAACTTTCTGAGGAACCTCCATACTGTTTTCCACAGTGGCTGCACCAGTTTGCATTCTGACTAACAGTGCAAGAGGGTTCCCCTCTCTCCGCATCCTCACTAACATCTGTTGTTTCTTGTGTTGCTAATTTTAGACATTCTGGCAGGTGTGAGGTGATATCTCATCATGGTTTTGATTTGTATTTCCCTGATGCAGAGTGATGTTGAGGATCTTTTCATGTGTCTGTCAGCCATCTGGATGTCTTCTCTGGAAAAGTATCTATTCATGTCTTTTGCCCATTTCTTAACTGGATTATTTGTTTTTTGGATGTTGAGCTTGGTAAGTTCTCTACGGATTTTGGATACTAACCCTTTATCAGATATGTGATTTGTAAATATCTTTTCCCATTCTGTAGCCTGCCTCTTAGTTTTGTTGATTGTTTCCTTCGTTGTGTGGAAGGTGTTTATCTTCATGAAGTCCCAATAGTTCATTTTTGCTTTTGTTTCTCTTGAATAGGCAGTATTATTAAAGAGGACACAAAAAGCACTAATTATGAAGGATAAAAATGATTGTACATTGCACTTTATTAATATCAGAAACTTCTGTTCATCAAAAGACACCATTAAGAGAATAAGGAAGCAAGCCACAAACTAGGAAAAGATATAAGGAACACATATATCTGACAAATGGCTCATATCTATAATGTATAAAGAATTCTTGGGGCGCCTGGGTGGCTCAGTCGTTAAGCGTCTGCCTTCGGCTCAGGTCGTGATCCCAGGGTCCTGGGATCGAGCCCCGCATTGGGCTCCCTGCTCGGCGGGAAGCCTGCTTCTCCCTCTGCCACTCCCCCTGCTTGTGTTCCCTCTCTCGCTGTGTCTCTCTCTTCAAATAAATAAATAAAATCTTTAAAAAAAAAAAAAAAGAATTCTTAAAAATAAATTTTAAAAAGACAATCCAATTAAAAAATGGGCAAACACCTCCAAACAGCACTTCAAAACTAGAACATCCTAATGTCTAATAAATTTGTGGAAATATAGGCACGCCTGGGTGGCTCAGTCAGTTAAGCGACTGCCTTTGGCTCAGGTCATGATCCTGGAGTGAGTCCGAGGATCGAATCCCACATGGGTCTTCCTGCTCAGCAGGGGGTCTGCTTCTCCCTCTGACCTTCCCCCCCCCCCATGCTCTCTCTCTCTCTCTCTCATTCTCTCTCAAATAAATAAGTCTAAAAAAATTGTGAAAATATGTTCAGCTTCATTAGTTTGCAGAGAAATACAAGTTAAAACCAACACGTCATACCACTAAACACCCTCCCCCTCCCCCTCGGAATGTCTAAAATAATAAAGACAGAAACTGTCAAGTATTTTATGAGGATGTGGTACAACAGGAACTGGCACTACCACTTTGAAAAACTGTTTGGCACAGTATAACAAAGGTAAACATATGTATAGTTTACGACCAAGCAATCTCACTCTAGATATACCCATAATAAAAATGTGTGCATTGGTTTACCAAACAACATTTGCACATATGTTTATAATAGTATTTTTTATGTTTTTATGTTGCAGAGACCCAAATGTTCTTTTTAAAAAAAATTTATTTATTTGTCAGAGAGAGAGAGAGAGAGCACAAGCAGGGGAAGCGGCAGGCAGAGGGAGATGCAGGCTCCCTGCTCAGCAGGGAGCCCAATGTGGGACTTGATCCCAGGACACTGGGATCATGACCTGAGCCAAAGGCAGACGTTTAACCCACTGAGCCACCCAGGCGTCCCCTAAATGTTTTTCATCAGGAAAACGTATAAATAATTATCATATTTACACAGTGGGATGTTATTCAGTAATAAAAATGTACAAATTACAACTACGTGCAGTATGGCTGGATCTCACAAACCTAATGTTGAGATAAAGAAGCCAAAGTGAAAAAGAGTAATGTACATGAGTTTTACGAGTTTAAACACAGGCAAAATTTTGATATTAGAATTCAAGGTAGTGGCATCCTTGAATAATGACTGGAACAGAGTTTCTACAGTGTTGGTAATGGTCTGGGGGTTTTTCTTCTGTTCTGAGTACTGGTTAAATGGTTTTAGTTTGCAAAACTTCACTGAATTAAGTACTCATGATTTGGTGACTTTTACATATGTATTTTATACTTTATTTAAAAGTTCCCTTAGGGGCGCCTGGGTGGCTCAGTCGGTTAAGCGTCTGCCTTCGGCTCCGGTCATGATCCCAGGGTTCTGGGATCGAGCCCCACATCGGGCTCCCTGCTCGGCGGGAAGCCTGCTTCTCCCTCTCCCACTTCCCCTGCTTGTGTTCCCGCTCTCGCTGTGTCTCTCTCTGCCAAATAAATAAATAAAACCTTAAAAAAAAAAAAGTTCCCTTAATGCAAAACAAACTGACATCATTCTTCTTATAGTAAATTGTTAAGCTTACAAAAAAAATTCTCACAGTATTGGTGGGTATGTAACTTGGTACATTCTTTCTAGAGGGCTATTTGACAGTAATTATTAAAAAGTCTTAGAAATGTTCATACTCTTTGATGTAATAATTTTTTACATTATATTATATAGAAAAAATCATACATGTGTTTAGAGACTTACACATAAAGATATTCATAGTAGTAAAACAAATACAAGCAAAGTAATGGAAAAAAATAAGCAAAAATATAAGCAAAAAATGAAAAAATATAGATTAGCTGGCTTAAACAGATTATTGCATATTGGTATAATTAAGTTCTGTAAAACAAGAAAAATATGCTGCATATACAATGGAATATCATTCAGCCATAAAAAAGAATGAAATCTTGCCATTTGCAACAACATGGCTGGAGCTGAGAGCATTATGTTAAGTGAAATAAGTCAGTCAGAGAAAGACAAATACCATATGATTTCACTCATATGTGGAATTTAAGAAACAAAACAAATGAGCAAAGGGAAAAAAGAAAGAGAGAGAGAAACCAAGAAACAGACTTAATTTAGAGAACAAACTGATGGTTACCAGAGGGGAGGTGGGTGGGGGGATGAAAGAAATAGGTGATGGGGATTAAGGAGTGCACTTGTTGTGATGAGCACCAGGTGATGTATGGAAGTGTTGAATCACTATGTTGTATACTTGAAACTAATATAACACTATGTTAACTATAGTGGAATTAAAATAAAAAGCCTAATTAAAATAAATAAATGAATAAATAATTAAAGTTAGGAAAAAGAAAGAAAAATATGCCATAAAAATGTATTTAATGATAAAGAAAACTTCTCAGGGTTTACACTTTAAATAATAGAAAAGTAGTAGATTAGAAACAGTGTGCTCAGTGGGACTCTAATATACATATATCTGTATATACATGTGTAAACATAGAATGTAATAAAAAGAATATAATCTATCCTTATTTCTGAATATGCTTATATTATAAATATTAAAACAAAAAATCTTTTTAAAAAAGATCTTATATTTTAGTAAATCTTTACACCCACAACCCCAAGATCAAGAGTCATATGCTCTACCAACTGAGCAGCCAAGCACCCCCAAAACAAAAAAATTCTATACATAAAACCACCAGGAACAAAAATGGTAAATAACAAACTAGGGAACATGTGCAGAACATACATCATGAATTTATTTTAACTTCATTTTTCCACACCAGAAAAAAGTAGTGTGGAAAAATCTTCCTTTCCACTCCACTTGGAAAATCTATCACTTCCTTCCCAAGTTTATTTAGGATACAGGATAAGCCACTATAATATAGAGACCCCCAAAATACAATGGTTCAAACAAGAGAGAAATATATTTCTCCCATACAAAATAGTCCAGAGATAGAAAGGGATTTTTGGACAGGTGGATTTGTCTGCTGTATGAGGTCAAGTGCTTATTTTGTTGCTCTGCTATCTCCTAGAGTGTTTTACTTACACTTTGTCAGAGTTCAGGGACACAGGAAAGAGGAAAGAGAAAGTAGTAGGCAAACAATTTTCTTTTAAATACTGGAACATAATTTTAAAAAGAAAATAATGTATGTTGAAGAAATAAATTCAAGAGAATAGGAAAAAAAGAAATTGGTTTAAAAAAAAGTAGTACGGAAGTTGCACATTCCACATCTTGTATTCCATTGCAAAGAAACTGGACACAAAGACACTTGGCTGCAAAGAGGCTGGGGAATGTTAGTTTCTAGTTGAGTGATCAAGAGTTCCTTTAAAACTCTGGGTATTGTATGGTGACTAACATAACATAATAAAATAAAATTAAAAAAAAACCCTTTGGGGATGAGAATCCTATTACTTAGAAGAAGATGGGGACATCTTAAGCCATTAAAACACCAAAAAAACCCCACAAACAAACAAACAAACCCACAACAAAACAAAACAAAAAAATTTTAAAAACACACCAACTTGTTTTTATTGAGGTGTAATTCATAAGGGGCTACTTTGCTGATAAGGCTTCTTAGAACTATGGATGGATGTTTTGTTCTAGTCTCCCAAGAAGGGCCATTTTATTTTTTAGAGTCACTTCTAAAGTCATGTGGTCTTTAACTTTGGGGTCTATTTTGCATATAAGTACTAATGCAAATAAATTTAAACTCAAGTAGACCTCATCACATGTCACCTCATGAATGTTGACAATGGAAGGAATATCTTGCCTGTAGTATAATATCAGTTCTGGACTGAAAAGCTGGGGAAGAAACTTAATTTTCTTTTTTTTTTTAAGATTGTATTATTTATTTTTTGACAGAGTGACAGTGAGAGAGGGAACACAAGTAGGGGGAGTGGGAGAGGGAGAAGCAGGCTTCCCCCAGAGCAGGGAGCCTGATGCGGGCTCGATCCCAGGACCGTGGGATCATGACCTGAGCTGAAGGCAGACGCTTAAAGACTGAGCCAGCGAGGGGCCCTGATTTTCTTTTTTTAAATCATGAATGAGTGTTGACTTCTGTCAGATATTTTTATACATCTATTGAAATAATAATATGTTTTTTCTCTTTGACTCTATAAATAAGTAGAGTGTACTACTTG
The DNA here is from genome assembly GCF_002201575.2 of Neomonachus schauinslandi. Taxonomy (NCBI): domain Eukaryota; kingdom Metazoa; phylum Chordata; class Mammalia; order Carnivora; family Phocidae; genus Neomonachus; species Neomonachus schauinslandi. The sequence goes on along the minus strand of NC_058419.1, from coordinate 44,645,077 downwards.
ATTTTTGAATGTTAAACCAACTTTATGTTCCTGGGGTAAACTCCACTTGGTACTCATCTTTATATATACATCAATGGATATTATATGCTAGTAATTTTATGGGGATTTTTGCATATAGGTTCACGAGTATATTGGTCTATAATTTTTTCTTATAATATCCATAACAGGTTTTATTGTCAAGATTATTCTTGTATCTTAAAATTAGTTGCAGAGTGCATTGTATCCTCCAATTTCTGAAAGACTGTGTAATGTTGGCAGTATTTCTTTTTTAAACGATTGCTAGAGCTCACCAGTACAATCTTTGTGAGAAATTTTTTTGGTTATGAATTTATTTTATTTTATAGATATAAATTTACTCAGATCTGACGCCTGGCGGCCGCTGGACCACATTCATATGGACCCTCCCGGGCTCCCGCGCCGCGCTTCGTGGGGTCCGCACAGCGGTAGAGCGGCACACTCGGGCCGAGGCGGCGACTGAGACCGCGGCGGGCTCCGTGGAGCTCGCTGTAGTGCGCTGTGTGGCCTCGGAGCCCAAGCTAAGCCTGTCGTTCGCGCTGGCCGACGGCAGCCACAAGAACATGCAGCGCGACCAAAGCGAGCCGCTGGGTCGGGCCCTCAGCCGGCTTGCAACCAGTGCCCTCAAAGGCCACCCTAAGGCGGCTGCTGCCAAGAAGAACAGGAAGAACCGGCCAAATGCAAGTGGCAGCGTGGCCGGTGCGGGGCCTGGGTCCGAGCTGGCTGCGGCCTGCGAGCCCGTGGTGAAGCTGTACTACCGCCAGCGGGCAGCGGCTGAAGACGTGCTCCACGTGGACAGCGCGGTGCTGCAGATCGGCGACGTCAAGTACAAGGTGGAGCGCAACCCGTCCGCCTTCACGAGCTGCAGTTGCCACGCCACATTATGCCGGCTTCCTGGTGTGCCCCAGGATCAGCCTCGAACTTGGGGATCCCGCCAGCTCCTTATTCCGCTGGCACAAGGAAGCCACACCCGGAGCGGCAGAGCCTGAGGGCGGGGGCCCTCGTTACTGTCTTCCTCTTCACCCTCTCCTAGTTGGACGGAGACGGGTGTGAACGAGGGGGGCCACACGCCGTCCAATGCCGACATCGGGCTCCGGACTCAAGCTTCATTGCACCCCAGGCAATGGGCAGCGCTTCAGGCCAAGCCGGGAGTTTGAAAGTGTGTGCCCCGTGGAGGCTGGGCCTGGCACGTGCACTTTTGACCACCGCATCTCTACACCAAGAAGGTGACGGATGACTCTGTCATCCGCACGGTCTCTTACGACCTCCAGGCTGACACGTACGCCCAGACTGAGTTTTCGAGGAGTGTCCTGTACCTGTACTGTGCCCCTTATGCCCTGGAGCTGGACTACCGCCAGAACCTTACCCAGTGGAAACTCACGGGCTACAAAGCTGACCTCATCTGTTTGCAAGAGGATGATCACAACGTGTTTACAGACGGCTTGGTGCCGGCCCTCCAGGCCTTGGGGCTGGAGGGCGTGTTGAGAATCAAGCAGCAGGAAGGCCTGGCTACTTTCTACAGAAAGACCAAATTCACTCTCCTTAGCCAGCATGACATTTCTTTCCATGAAGCCCTGGAGTCCAACCCACTTCACAAAGAACTGCTGGAGAACCTAGTTTGTACCTGTTTGCACAGAAGAGGGTGCTCCTGAGATCTTCTGTCCTCTAGGTTTCTGTTCTTCAGTCACAAAGGGCTCTTCTAAAAGGGTGTTGCTAATACCCATCTCTGCTGGCATCCAAAAGGTAGGTACATTTCTCTCATTCAAATGGCAGTAGTCTTGGCTCATATTAGACATGTCTCGTGTGACCTGTATCCTGGCATACCACTTATGTTTTGTGGACACTTTAATAGTACCCCATCAACAGGAATGTATCATTTTGTTGTCAATGGGGAAGAGGAACGGTGAAACATGTCCCTTACCCATTTTTTCAAACTGAGAGTGCTTGTGGTGAACCTGCTTACTCAAATTACGTTGGTGGCTTTAATGGATGTCTGGATTACATTTTCATTGACTTAAATGCTCTAGAGGTTGGACAGGTGATTTCCATTACCTAGTCATGACGAAGTTACCACCCACCAGGCCTTACCTAGTGTTTCCCATCCCTCTGATCACATAGCACCTGTATGTGATTTAGAATGGAAATAGATTTGTGTTTAATAGAATGTAAGTCTGCTTTAGTAGGTAATTTAATATGAATCAGAGCTTATGTGTAACCTTCAAAGAGGAAAACTAGACAGACACCAAGGCAAAATGTTATTCTACTAGATACGTTCCAGTGTCTTCATTACATGACTGTTCATAATATTTGCAGTTTCTCCACTTTTCTTTTTTCCTATGGTTGAAGGAAAAATAAATATATTTATGACTCCCAGGAAGAACATTGAATTATTATGTACATTTTTATAAGTACCTTTTCTTTAGCTAGGAATTAAGAATTTTGTAAAAAAAAAAAAAAACAACCCATTTGAATGATCCTTTAATTTTTCTATCATAACATTTCAAATTGAATCATGTTTATATAATTGGGGAAAAATGCATACAGGTTAAAGTGAGAGGCCCAAGTCTGACACATGAAAGGAGTGACATTAGAGTCTACCTCTACTTCAATTTGGTTAGCGATTTAATACAACTTCAGAGTTTTAACAGAAGATTAAAATATGCCATCACCAATTGTTATTACTTCTCATCTTTAATTTGTCAATTAACATAATTAATTTTCATTCTATTATTTTTAGGATTTTAATTTTTAGTATATGGTACAAATGGGCATTTATATTCTTATTCTTACTGCAGCTCATTTGAACTTTTAGGATGCAAGCACAATTTAGTATTCAAAGTGAATAGCAACATAGTCAACTTGATCCCATTTTCTTTAATTATTCTTGCCCATGAAAAATGTTCATAAATCAGTAGGGTATTTGACCATATGATATTACAGAATACAGCATAATAGATTATGTGAAACTGCCTACCTATATGGGCTTGACATTTTCGGTGAACCACTGAGCATTTCTATGCTGGAAGTATTTTTGAAATTGTTGGTTTTTATAAATAGGAGAAAGGGGAGTAGTGGGGCTTTTGAGCATTTCTGAAATTAACTGTTCTTTTTATAGACTTGAGCATTATAGTTTGTTATAGGAAAACATTGTATATAGTTTATATACTGTAAAAAATTTAAATATGAAGTCAAACCTTTTAAAATTAGAAATTACAGTTTTACTGATTAGTTTCTAGCCTAGAGTGATAACTGAGCTCTTCTAACTCAGTTATCACCATACCTTATTTGTAATGCTTTAGCTGTTACTTTTTGATGTTCAGGATACTATAATGTTATCTCATATTTCTGCATTTAATTTCTATAGCTTAGATATTAAAAGCCCACCCACTTCAAGAGCTCTAATTTTCCACCGTCATGAGAGCTTTTGTCCCAAATTCTTTACTAATCTCTAAACCCAATACCATAAGAACTTTTCTCTTTTGATAAAGTAGGCTGTACTTTCATATTCCACTCACTATCCAGTGTATTGTTAACTCTTAGTTTAGTTAAGTTTGAGGATGAGAGTTTTACCTACAGTTCAGTTTGAACCTTGAAGTACTTAAAATACTGGAGGGGAAAAATTAAAGTGGCAGTTTCTTGGGATCTTGTTTAGAAAAAGCTATAAATGAAAAATTGATGTTACCAAATTGTGCCTTCCTAAATAACATTTTTGAGAGCATTTTAATATCAGTTTACAAACACATGAATATGTTAAAGCCAGAATCTGATTCTTTTGCAAAATACATATTTTTCCTCCTTTTAAAAAAATTTACTCAAATTTTGTTTCTTCTTTAGTTAGTTTGGAAAGCTTTTCTTTTCAAGTAATTTTACCATTTCATCTATTCATCTGTGTCAGTGACTTTATTGGCATAAAGTTGCTCACAATATTTCCTTACTATGTCTGTACAAAGTGTGGTGCTAGCCTTATTTCAACCCTGATATTGGTAATTTGTGACTTCTTTTTTTCTTGATTCATTTCTTAGAAGTTTAATGATCTTATAGTATTTTCAAAGAACCAATATTTGGCTTTGTTTTTTCTGCTTTTTAAAAAAATCAGTTTTATATTTCATTGTCTTCTGCCTTACTTTACTATTTCTTTGCTTCTATTTACTTTGGATACCATATCCTTTTTTTCTCTAACTTCTGTAGATGGAAATTTAGATCATCAATTTTATTTTATTTTTTTTTTAAAGATTTTTTTTTTAAAGATTTTATTTATTTATTTGAGACAGAGAGAATGAGAGAGAGAGAGCACATGAGAGGGGGGAGGGTCAGAGGGAGAAGCAGGCTCCCTGCCGAGCAGGGAGCCCGATGCGGGACTCGATCCAGGGACTCCAGGATCATGACCTGAGCCGAAGGCAGTCGCTTAACCAACTGAGCCACCCAGGCGCCCTAGATCATCAATTTTAAATGTCTCTTCTAATATAGGCATTTAAAAGTACAGATTTTCCTCTAAGCATTGTTTTAACAACATCCTCCAATCTAATATGTTATCACTGAGTTTGAAATATTTCTAATTTGGCTTGAATTTTTTTGACCCATGGATTATTCACAAGTGTCATTTAAAACATTGGTGTTTTTTTCTAGATATCTTTTATTTCTTATTTTTAACTAATTAACTTTTTGTAGTCAGAGAACATACTCTGTAAGTGCTATTCATGCAAGTCCAGATAGCACAGAAAGTACACTCTGGTTAGAGGAGGAATAAAGCCTTCATATTAAAATATTAAGTCAAATATTTTTTTTAATATTTTATTTATTTATTTGAGAGAGAGAGAGAGCACGCACAAGCAGGGGGGAGGGGCAGAGGGAGAGGGAGAAGCAGGCTCCCTGCTGAACAGGGAGCCTGATGCGGGGCTCGATCCCAGGACCCTGAGATCATGACCTGAGCCGAAGGCAGACACTTAGCCGACTGAGCCACGCAGGCGCCCACTATTTTTCTTTTTTAAAAAAGATTTTACTTTTAAGTAGTCTCTACACCCAACATGGGGCTCAAACTCACAACCCTGAGACCAAGAGTCACATGCTCCACCAACTGAGCCATCCAGGCACCCTGAAATAAACTATTTTTCTAACTGTTCCTTCCCATGGTAGGTTCTACTATTGACTGAGACATTATTCTGAATGTTTTTGTGAGGGTGTTTTTGGATGACACTAACATTTAAGTTGGTGGACTTCGAGCCATTGCTCTCCATAATGTGGGTGGGCCTCATCTAATCAGTTGAAGGCCTGAATGAAACAAAAGACTGACCTCGCCCAGGCAAGAAGGAATTCTGCCAGCAGTTGGCTTTTGAGCTTGAACTGCTAAATTAGCTCTTCTTTGGTCTCCAAACCCCCTATGTATATAACCACATATATGCCATTTCTTGTATACTTCTTTCTTCTATGTAAAGGCACATTTCCAGCAGATGTCATTTTTCTTCCACCTCAAAACTCCCTTTAATATTTCTTATAGTAGCACCATGGCAAATACATTGACCTTTTGTTTGTTGAGAAAAGCCTTTATTCATCTTGATTTTTAAAGGATATTTTCACTGGATATAGATTCTCAGTTTACATTTTTTCTTTCAGTCTTTTAAAGATGTCATTTCATTGTCTTCTTGTAAATTCTGATGTTGTGTGGAGTCATGCTTACATTTATATTTTTGTCTATAACATAAGCTTTTTCTGTGGTTTCTATTCAGATTTTCTCTTAGTAACTGCTTTTTAGGATTTTGATTATGATGTACTTTGATGTGGCATTCTTTTTTAAGTGCAGATATAATTGACATATAACATTATATTAGTTCCAGGTGTATAACATAATGATTTGATACTAGTTTTTGCAAAATAATACCACAGTAAGTCTAGTTAACATTCATCAACACACATAGTTACAATTTTTTTCTTTGTCATGCCCATTCTTTTTTTTCCCTATAACCACTTCCAACAACTACCAGTGAATCATCTTGCTCACAAAGTGCTAAAACCTCACTCCACCAGCTCAGTGGGGAAACTGACCAATGAGGACAGGATACAGATTTTTTTCTTTGGATGAGAACTTCTAAGATCTACTCTCTTAGCAACTTTAAAATACACAATACAGCATTTTTTTCATTTTAATAACATTTTATTTACCCCTTATATACAATATGCAATCATTTCAACATGTAATCAAAATAAGAATGAGATGTTTTACATTCTTTTTTCCCACAATACAGTATTATTAACTATAGTCACCATGCTGTACATTATCCCTAGGACATTTTTATTTTATGACTGGAAGTTTTGACTTCTTTTTGACTATTTTCACCCATTTTGCTCACTTACCCCCCCCCCCCCATGCCTCTGGCAACCACCAATCCATTGTCTGTATTTATGAGTTTGGTGGGTTTTTGTATTTTGTTTTTTTAATATTCCACATATAAGTAAGATGATACCATATTTGCCTTTCTCTAACTTATGTCACTTAGCATAATGCCCTCAAGGTCCATCCATGTTGTCACAGATGGCAGGATTTCTTTCATTTTTATAGTTGAATAATATTCCATTGTGTATATATACCACATTTTCTTTCTTTATTCATCCATTGATGAACATTTAGTTTGTTTCCATAGCTTGGCTATGTAAATAATGCTGCAGTGAACATGGGAGTGATGTGACATTCTTTTTGTTTATCCTACTGGAGGTTTATTATGCTTCTTGGGTCTGTGAGTTTATAATAATCATAAAATTTAGAACTATTTCAGCCATTATATTTTTCTTTTTTAAAAGGTTGTATTTATTTAAGAAAGAGAGAGAAAGAGCGTGAGCTGGGGGTGGGGCAGAGGGAGACAGAGAATTTCAAGCAGACTCTGCACTCAGTTTGATCTCACAACCCTGAGATCATGATCTGAACCAAAATCAAGAGTCGGACGCTTAACTGACTGAGCCACCCAGGTACTCCAGCCATTATATTTTTCAATATATATTTTGTCTCACACACTTTCTTCTTTGTCTGAGTCTTATTTCCAGTTATACTGCTTTATATTGATCCACTCCTCATTTATTTTTTACTGTGATGCAATTTCAATAGTTTCTATTGCCATGTGTTCATCGATCTCTCTTAAATAAAAACTTTATTGAGATATAATTCATATATCATTTAATTCTCCAATTTAAAGTGTATAAGTCAATGCTGTTTTTAATATGTTCACAGAATAGTGCAACTATTACTACAATCCATGTTAGAACATTTTAATTACCTCTAAAGGAAACCTACTTGAAGTAACTCCCTATTTCTCCCCAAGCTCCCAAGCCTATGCAACCACTAATCTAATTTCTATCTCTATATTGCTTCTCGGCCTTTTGGCTAAGATCAAGTGTAATTTCTATCTCTACAGATTTGTCTATTCTGGACATTTCATAGAAATGGAATCATACAAAATGTGGTCCTTTTTGACAGTCTTCTTTCACTTACTGTATTGTTTTCAAGGTTCATTCATTTTGTGGCATGTATTAGTACTTTATTTTTATTGCCAAATAATATTCCATTGTACCAATCTACCACATTATAATTATCCATTTATCAGTTGATGGACGTTTGAGTTGTTTCCAAGTTTTGGCTATTATGAATAAGGCTATTATAAACATTCACGAACAAATTTCTATGTTAACATATGTTTTCATTTCTCTGTGTATATACCTAGGAGTAAAATTGCTAGGTCATATACTAATTCTATATTTAACTTTTTGAGGAACTGCCAAAATGTTTTCCAAAGCAGCTGCAGCATTTTATATTCCCATCAGCAATGCATGAGTCCCAAATTTTCTGCATCCTCATCAACATTGGTTGGTTAGCCACCCTAATGGGTATAAAGTGATATTTCATTATGGTTTTGATTTGCATTTTCCTAATGACTATCATGATGTTGAACATCATTTCATTTGTTTGTCAGCCATATTTATACTTTTTTTGGATATACATCTATTCAGATCATTTGCTTATTTTTAATTGGTTTGTCTTTTTATTATCCAGTATAATAGCTCCTTATATATTTTAGATACAAGCTCATTGTCCGATAGATGATTAGAAATTTTTTTCCTATTCTGTTGAGTATCTTTTCATTTTCTTGATGATATCCTCAGAAAAGTAAAAGTTTTTAATTTTGCAGTTGTCTGATTTATCTTTTTTTTAATTTAGTTTTTTGTGCTTTTGTTGTCATATCTAAGAAACCACTGTTTAATCCAAGGTCACAAAGATTTATGCTTATGTTCTCTTCTAAGGGTTTTATAGTTTTGTTTCTTACATTTAGGTCTGTGATACATTTGGGGTTAATTTTTGTATATGGTTTTTCTCTTGCAAGTCATTATCCAATTCTCTCAATACCATTTGTTGAAAATTCGATTTTTCCCCCATCAAATTATCTTGGTGCCACTCTAAAAATCAAATGACCATAGTATGTGGGTTTATTTCTGGAGTTTCAATTCTGTCCCGTTGACTTGTATGTCTATCCTTTGCCAGTACCACCCTGTTTTGATTATTACAGCCTTGTAGTAAGATTTGAAATCAGGAAGTGTAATTCCTCCATCTTTGTTCTTCTTTGACAAGATTATTTTGGTTATTCTAGGTTCCTTGCAATTCCATTATATAATTGAAAATCTACTTTTTCTTTTCTTTTTTTTTTTTTTTACTTATTTGAGAGAGAGAGAGTGAGTGTGCACACGCCAGCATGAGCAGGGGGAGAGGAAGAAGCAGACTCCCCATTGAGCAGGGAGCCCGATGCGGGACTTGATCCTAGGACCCCGGGATCATGACCTGAGCCGAAGGCAGATGCTTAACCGACTGAGCCACCCAGGTGCCCCAACTTTTTAAAGCTCATTAAACTTTTGGTAGGGATTGCATTGAATCTGTAGATCGCTTTGAGGAGTATTGCCATTTTAACAATTTAATCTTCCAATCCATGAATATGCAATGTCTTTCCATTTATTTAGGTCTTTAATGTATTTCAATAATTCTTTGTAATTTTCAGAACATAATTTTTGCACTTTTTTGTTAAATATTTTCTGAAGTATTTTATTCTTTTTGATGATACTGTAAATAGAATTGTTTCCTTAATTTCCTTTTCAGATTGTTCATCATAGGTGTATATAAACACTACTGGTTTTGTGTGTTGATCTATATACTCCGCAGTTTTGAATTCATTTATTAGTTCTGGTAGCTTTCTTATGGATTTTTTTTTGGGGGGGGGTTCTATGTATAAGATCATGTTGCCTGCAAATAGAGATGGATTTACTTCTCCCTTTCCAATCTGGATCCTTTTGATTTCATGTTTTTGCCTAATTGCCCTGTCAGAAACCTCCAGTACAGTACTGACTAGAAGTGGTGAAAGCAGGCATCTATGTCTTGCTCCTGCTCATAGGAAGAAAGCATCCGGTCTTTTGCCACCAACTGTAATGTTAACTGTGGGTTTTTCTTTCTTTTTTTTTTTAAGATTTTATTCATTTATTTGACACAGAGAGAGAGAGCACTAGCAGGGGAAGCAGCAGACGGAGAGGGAGAGGCAGGCTCCCTGCAGAACAGGGAGCCCAATGGGGGACTCGATTTCAGGATCCTGGGATCATGACCTGAGCTGATGGCAGACGCTTAACCGACTGAGCCACCCAGGCGTCCCTAACTGGGTTTTTCTTTATGTCCTTCATCAGGTTGAGGATGGTCCCTCTATTCCTACTTTTTTTGAGAGTTTTCTTTATTATTATGAAGAGCTGTTGTATTTTTTAAAAACTTTGTGCAGTTCACTGAAATGAAATGACATGAAATGGTAATGTTGTGGGGTTTTTTATTTTACTACTATGGTGTATACATATATTGACTTTCTTGAGATTAACTCTGCTCGGTCATGGTATATAATTCTTTTTATGTGTTTCTAAATTCAGCTTGCTAGTATTTTATTGAGGATATTTGCATCTATATCATAAAAGTTATTGACCTGTAGTTTTCTTGTGATGTCTTTGTCTGGTTTTGGGATCAGGACGATATTGACCACTTAGAATGCATCGGGGAAATGACCTCTCCTTTTTCACTTTTTGGAAGAATTGGTATTATGTCTTTTCGGATGTTTGGTAAAATTTACTGGTATAGTCATTTGAGATTTTTTTTCTTATTGGGAAGTTTTAAAATTATTACATCAATTTATTTGTTATCAATCTATTCAGGTTTTCTGTTTCTTCTTGGGTTTGTTTTGGTAGTTTGTGTCTTTCTAGGAATTTGATAATTTCATCGATTTATTTAATTAATTGGCATGCAGTTGTTTATAGTATATTCCCTTACAGTTTTTTCCTAAAATTTCTGTAAAGGCAGTAGCAGTGGCTGCTCTTTCATTCCTGATTTTAGTAAATACAGTCTCCTCTCTCTTTTTTTTTCTTAATCAGTCTAACTAAAAGTCTGTCAATTTTGTTGTTCTTTTTCAAGAAACAATTTTTGGTTTTGTTGAATTTCTCTATTTTTTCCTCTTTTCTGTTTCATTGATTTCTGCTCGAATCCTTATTATCTCCTTCCTTCTGGTTCCTTTGGATTTACTACACTCTTCTTTTTCTCATTTCATGAGGTGGAAGGTACTGCTTTGAGATCTTTCTTTTTTTTCAATGTATGTACGCAAATATAAATTTCACTTTAGGCACTATTTTACATGAATACCGTAAGTCATGGTATGTTGTGAGTTAATTTTCATTTGTGTCAAATTATTTCCTAATTTCCCTGTGATTTCTTATGACATTCATTATTTCAAATTGTGTTGTTTAATTTCTACATATTTTCAACTTCCCAAATTTCTTCTTTTATTTTTATTTTTATTTTTTATTATGTTAGTCACCATACAATACATCATTAGCTTTTGATGTAGTGATCCATGATTCATTGTTTTCGTATAAAACCTAGTGCTCCATGCAGTACGTGCCCTCCTTAATACCCATCACCGGGCTAACCCATCCCCCCACCCCCCTCCCCTCTAAAACCCTCAGTTTGTTTCTCGGAGTCCATAGTCTCTCATGGTTCGTCTCCCCCTCCGATTTCCCCCCCTTCATTTTTCCTTTCCCTCTCCCAATGACCTCCATGCTATTCCTTATGTTCCACAAATAAGTGAAACCATATGATAATTGACTTTCTCTGCTTGACTTATTTCACTTAGCATAATCTCCTCCAGTCCCATCCATGTTGATGTAAAAGTTGGGTATTCATCCTTTCTGATGGCTGAAAATTGGACAGCTATATACAGAAGAATGAAACTCGACCATTCTCTAACACCATACACAAAGATAAACTCAAAATGGATGAAAGACCTCAACGTGAGACAGGAATCCATCAAAATCCTAGAGGAGAACATAGGCAGTAACCTCTTCGACATCGGCCACAGCAACTTCTTTCAAGATACATCTCCAAAGGCTGGTGAAACAAAAGCAAAAATGAACTTTTGGGACTTCATCAAGATAAAAAGCTTCTGCACAGCAAAGGAAACAGTCAACAAAACAAAGAGGCAACCCACAGAATGGGAGAAGATATTTGCAAATGACACTACAGACAAAGCGCTGATTTCCAAGACCTATAAAGAACTTCTCAAACTGAACACCCAAAAAACAAATAATCAAGTCAAAAAATGGGCAGAAGACATGAACAGACACTTCTCTGAAGAAGACATACAAATGGCTAACAGACACATGAAAAAATGTTCATCATCATTAGACATCAGGGAAATTCAAATCAAAACCACATTGAGATACCACCTTACACCAGTTAGAATGGCAAAAATGGACAGGGAAAGAAACAACCAATGTTGGAGAGGTTGTGGAGAAAGGGGAACCCTCTTACACTGTTGGTGGGAATGCAAGTTGGTACAGCCACTTTGGAAAACAGTGTGGAGGTGCCTCAAAAATTTAAAAATAGAGCTATCCTATGACCCAGCAATTGCACTTTTGGGTATTTACCCCAAAGACACAGATGTAGTGAAAAGAAGGGCCATATGCACCCCAATGTTCATAGCAGCAATGTCCGCAATAGCCAAACTGTGGAAAGAGCCGAGATGCCCTTCAACAGATGAATGGATAAAGAAGATGTAGTCCATATATACAATGGAATATTACTCAGCCATCAGAAAGGATGAATATCCAAATGTCTTTTATTTTTAATTTTTTAATTTTAATTTTTATTTTTATTTTATTTTGGTATGTTATGTTAACCACCATACAGTACATCATTAGTTTTTGATGTAGTGTTCCATGATTCATTATTTGCGTATAACACCCAGGGCTCCATGCAATACGTGCCCTCCTTAATACCCATCACCGAGCTAACCCATCACCCCACCCCCTCCCCCTGAAACCCTCAGTTTGTTTCCCGGAGTCCATAGTCTCTCATGGTTCATCTCCCCCTCTGATTCCCCCCCCTTCATTTCCCCCTTTCTTCTCCTAATGTCCTCCATGCTATTCCTTATGTTCCACATATAAGTGAAACCATATAATTGACTTTCTTTGCTTGACTTATTTCACTTAACATAATCCCCTCCAGTTCCATCCATGTCGATGCAAATGGTGGGTATTCATCCTTTCTGATGGCTGAGTAATACTCCGTTGTATATATGGACCACAGTTTCTTTATCCATTCGTCCAAATTTCTTTCCATTATTAATTTCTAATTTCACTCTGTTGTGATCACAGAATATACTTTTTATAGTGTCAATCTTTTAAAAATTCTATTGAAGCTTTTTAATTGCTTAGCATATGGCATATATATAATAAGGTCTAGCTGGTAGGTTCCATCTCCTTTAACTTTTGCTTGCTTATTCTATTATTGAAAGTGGTATATCAAAATTTCTTACTATTTTTGTCTATTTATCCCTTAAATCGGTCAGTACAAGTGGGTACCATTAGTCAAAGTCCAAAGCAATCATAGATCTCACCCTGATTCTTTCTCTTCTGTCAGGGACCACACCATTGTGCTTTCAGTTGTACAGAGTCTGAAAACAATTGTAGTTGTTTGATATATTTGTCTAGTTATCTGGTTCTTCAAAGCAGGAGTATATGCCTGATCCCAGTCTGCCCATAACTTTTGTCATTTGGTTTATTTTAGCATATTTTGTACAATTCTAGAACAGGTTGCTTATAGATTTCCTTCACCCGATGTAAAGTCATATTGGAAAAGGAACCAGCAAGTCAGCCAGGTGTCCACCTAACCCACAGGAAAATTCACCCATCCTGCCATAGCAAAGGTAGGAGTACACTATGTCTCTATTTTCACCTTGCCATCTCTTTTGGATCAACAGGATACACAGTGATCTAACTGGGATTGTACAGCAGTATCCCCTTCTCACAGACCTCTCTCTGTATGTGATTCTCTTGGAGTTTCCACCTCCACTTGGTTTAAAAGAGGGAAGAATCTATACTCTTGCTCTCATCCATGAAAAAGTGATAGAATTGACTTTCACCATGTGCCAACCCTGGAGTCATAGTACCTTAGTTAAAATTCTATATCCACAGGGAAATTGGAGGGCGAGACGAACCATGAGAGACTATGGACTCTGAGAAACAAACTGAGGGTTCTAGAGGGGAGGGGGGTGGGGGGGATGGGTTAACCTGGTGATGGGTATTAAAGAGGGCACGTAATGAATGGAGCACTGGGTGTTATACGCAAATAATGAATCATGGAACACTACATCAAAAACTAATGATGTAATCTATGGTGATTAACATAACATAATAAAAAAAATTATATATCCACTATTTACTCTGTGACTTTGGGCAAGCTACTTAACCTCTGTACTCCTTAGTTTCCTAATAATAACATTATAAGTATTAATTTAGTTAGTATATGAAAAGTGCTTAGAAGAATTAGGCAGTACATAAGAAGTATTTAAAAAGTTGTAAGTATCACTGTTGTTGTTATTATGAACAACAATGACCTCCCTGCAAAGTCAATGGTTCCCACATTTCTTTACCTCTTCCCCTTCCTGTCTCCTTATAATGACTTGGGGGAGGGAAGACGAGGATGATTGTTGTAGGTAGTAGAGCTGGCTTGGATGCCTTTTGGCAAGCTTTTTTGAAGGTATCTGGTCCCAATTGTTGGAGTTTCTTTTTATGATACATAATGCCTCTTTGTCCTCACTTGTGAGTCCCATCAGTCAATACTAGGCAAACAAGTCAAATCTAACTCAATATCTTACTTTGCTTGCATTTGCATGTATTTTCATACAAGCTTTTACTTAGAAATGGAGATGTAGAGGGATGCCTGGGTGGCTCAGTCGGTTAGGCATCTGCCTTCGGCTGAGGTCATGATCCCAGGATCCTGGGATCGAGTCCTGCATTGGGTTTCTTACTCAGGGGGAGGCTGCTTCTCCCTCTGCCTGCCCCTCCCCCTGCTTGTGCTCCCTCTCTCTCTCTGTCAAAATAAATAAATAAAATCTTTAAAAAAAAAAAAGAAACAAAAAGAAATGGAGATGTAGGGACACCTGGGTAGCTCAGTTGGTTAAGCATCCAACTCTTGGTTTCCGCTCAGGTAGGCTCAGGTCATGATCTCAGGGTTGTGAGATAGAGCCCCATAGTTCTGCACTCAGCAGGGAGTCTGCTTGAGGTTCTCTCTCTCCCTCTCCCTCTGCCCTTCCTCCTCACTCTCTATCTAAAATAATAAACAAATAAATCTTTAAAAAGGAAATGGAGATGTATTCCATGAAATGTTCAGAAGATCAACTAAAGACGTTCCTATCTAGTAAGATTGTTGGAGGATGAAATAAAATAATTCAGGGCAGTGATATGATCATATCTGTTACTTGGAATTATCATCCTATTGGAAAATAGCAAGATGTAAGGCAAAGAGACCAGTAAATGTTGTGGCTGTCCCGAAGTTTATGGCTGTTTGCATTAGGGGAGTGGCAGTAGAGCTAGAGTGGAAACTGGAAGGATTCCCGAGATCTTTAGGAGGTAATCATTAAGACCTGTCATTTATTGGAGCACTTGGTATTTTTCAGTCATGTACTAAATGCTTTATATAAATTATATCATTTAATCCCAACAGCTCTATGAAGCATTAGCCTCATTTTATAGATGAGACACAGGGACGTTTTAATATCCAAGTTTTAGATCCAAGGTTATACAATACGTAAGTAAATGCAATTAATTCAAACTCGGATCTGCTCAAAGCTATGCGTCTTACCACAATGCTAAAATCTTCAGCACCTGGATCCTTCCAGCCAGCTGAAAACCATAAGTCTAACCATCTGCATGAAAAGCTGTTCACAGAGGATTCAGGAATTCCCCACCCCATCAATAAATCTTATGCTTTTATCACAACTTAGCATTTTGTAATAACTGCGACAACAATGCTGCACTCTTAAGACCTCTTCTCTTTCTTTTAAGTATTTTCTGGAATCATTTACATCAAACTGGTTAGTGGCAACTTTTCATAAGTTTTAAGAACACATTTCTTTTTGCAAAGGAAACAGTCAACAAAACTAAAAGGCAACCTATAGAATGGGAAAAGATATTTGCAAATGTCATATCAGATAAAGGGCTAGTATCCAAAATCTATAAAGAACTTATCAAACTCAACACCCAAAACCCCCCCAAAAAATCCAGTCAGGAAATGGGTAGAACACATGAACAGACATTTCTCTAAAAAAGACATACACATGGCCAACAGATATATTAAAAAATGCTCAACATCACTTGGCATCAGGGAAATCCAAATCAAAACCACAATGAGATACCTCCTCACATCTGTCAGAATGGCTAAAATTAACAACTCAGGAAACAACAGATGTTGGTGAAGATGCAGAGAAAGGGGGGGTCCCTCTTGTACTGTTGGTGGGAATGCAAACTGGTGCAGCCACTCTGGAAGATAGTATGGAGGTTCCTCAAAAAGTTAAAAATAGAGCTACCCTATGACCCAGCAATTGCACTACTGGGTATTTACCCCAAAGATACAAACATAGTGATTCGAAGGGGCACATGCACCCTAATGATTATAGCAGCAATGTCCACAATAGCCAAAATATGTAAAAAACCCAGATGTCCATTGAAAGATGAATGGATAAAGAAGATATGGTATCTTTATCCATTCTATATAGATATAGACATATAGATATGTAATAGATATTGATATATCTATTATATATGTGTAATATATATATACCAATATATATTATATGTAGAGAATGGATAAAGATATAACATATATAACCAATATTCATATATATATATATATGCACACACACACACCATATATATAATGGAATATTACTCAGCCATCAAAAAGAATGAAATTTTGCCATTAGCAATGACATGGATGGAACTAGAGGGCATTATGCTAAGTAAATAAGTCAGTCAGAAAAAGACAAATACTATATGATTTCACTCATATGTGGAATTTAAGAAACAAAATAGATGAACATAGAGGAAGGGAAGGAAAAATAAAATAGGAACAGAGGGAGGCAAACCATAAGAGACACTTTAGGGAACAAACTAAGGGTTGCTGGAAGGGAGGTGGGTGGGGGGATGGGGTAACTGGGTGATGGGTATTAAGGAGGGCACTTGAAGTAAGAGCACTGGCTGTTGTATGCAAGTGATGAATCACTGAATTCTACCTCTGAAACTAATAATACAGCATGTTAATTAAATTAATTTAAATAAATATTTAAAAAGAACACATTCCTCTTTCTGTTGTATATGTTTCAAACTAACATATCAACAACAACTAATCCACTTAGATTAGTACCAAAATCCTTAGCAACAAAAAATTTGGTAATATGGCCAGTTTCTGTTAGTCCTAATTCCTCAGTGTGGCTGAATGAGGTCTAAGAAAACATAAATAAGATGACGGTATCTGGGAGAAATGAAAAACTATTTGATTCTCAATAAGAGTATTGAGGAAAGGTGGGACCTTTTGGATACAGGAAATAAAGAAATAAAACTGCATAGTACAAACTGAGAGAGCATGATACTGAGATCAAACTAGCAGTTTTATGACTGATTTTTGAGATCTGAAAGTCTAAGGGCAAAGTGCTGTTGGATTATGGCCTCGGTAGTTCACCTAACGAAAGGGCTTCACTTGCCTAGGGGCTCCTCAGAAGGGTAGTAGCCTCCAGTTGCCCTGTATGTTTTAAACTTCCAAAAATGTGTCTGCCTGGAGGGTCTATATTTATCTAATGACTCAGCAGCAGAAACAGGTGGCTGGGTCTTTTTTCCCTCTTATCCTGAGGCTTTTTTATTGTTATTTTATTTCTGATTAATAAAAGAATATAATAAATTGATGGAAAAAATGGAAGAGTAGGAAATTATCAGAACAATAGTAAAAAACCACAATCTCAATCATTACTTCCTTTCCTAATTTACCCCACCCCCTCTAATTTGATTTCAAGAATTGAACAGCAAGGCAAATGGTGGCTATTTGTGACTGGGGGGTGGGTGGGCGGGTGGAGGGAAAACAGCTACATTCCTGTTGTTCTAGCTTAGAAGAGGATGAGTAATCCTCTCAACACAACCACTAACAAGTAACAGTGGTTAATATGACTATAGGAAGATGCAGCGCTTCTCTGGTAATCAGAGAAAGGCAAATTCCAGACACAGGGAGAAGGGGCCACTCTTGACCTCTGGAATTAGCAGTGACAAAAGTGAGTGACAGGGCCTGGTGTCGTGGGGAGGTGGGAGGTTGGAAAGTCGTTCCACTTCTGCAGCACAGCTGGTGGGAGGGGAAAGTGGGGACCAGAGTTGGAGGATGACATAATCCTCACGTGACCAGGAGCTGCCGTGAAGTCCTTATATTCCCGGGCTTCTTTCTCCTCTGGGTACCAGCCCCTTACTGTCCTGTAGGCGTTCGTGCTTGTGGCCAAGAGAAGGACTTAAATTCCTTAAATCTCAGAAGGTTGGTTTGAGGAAACCGCTGGGACCCCTGGGGGTGGTAGTGGCTGAATCTAGTGACTGGAATAGGGCCAGGCTCACTTTGCCCAAATCCCTGCAAACTCGTTGGGAGATGATTGTATTTTTTAAAAGGACGGTGGGGGGAGTAGGTGGAAGTCTCCTGAGAGACACCCACAGATTTAGTGATAGTTTAGAAATAATCGGCTTCTCTCAGATTGGCAAGCTTTCCGTTTATCCTCCTCTTTCTCCAATTCCGTTGAGGAAATGAGGTGTGGACTGTTGTGTGGGGAACGGCTAGAATCCTGGGGTGGAGGCAGAAATTTAGACATAATTTGAAAATATTTCCTCTCATTCGGTGCCTGTCTGTGGGTCATGCGGGGGGGCCGGGGGGGCCGAGGGGAAACAGCCCTCGCAATGACTAGGCCAGAGGGTGAGGGGTGGGGGGGGGATGTGGAGGCAGGGATCCAGGAGGAAGGGATAGGGACACGAGGGGGAACCAGGAGGTAGGAAATTTGGGGCGACGACGGTTGTGAGGATCCCGGACTCAAGATGATGAGTGTCTTGCCTCTGGGGCTGGTGGATCCACAGAGAGCTCCCTCCTCCCCGCCCCCTTCCTTTCTGTCTCCAGGTCCAAGGGTCTGTATTCACAGACATCTCGAGGCAAGAAAAAGAGGAAACTATCCCGAATCCTCACAGGTGAGTGTGAGGGAGGCACTTAGCCCAGGTCTCTGAGGGTGGGAGTTGGGAAGGGCGGGAGCTGGGTAAAATTTGCGGCCTCACAGCTCAACCCACCGGTCAGCTCCCTTTCTCCCGCGCGCGTCAGAGAGGCCATTAGCCTTGTATGCTGGGGAAATGGTGGGTTGCAGAGGGAGGGGAAAGGAGGCGGAGTGGTGGGGGTGCGGGAGGAAGGGGCGGCATCTCGAACTTCAGAGGGCTGGACCTGTGTGGCAGGGGTGGGAGATTAGGCGAGTATCTTGCTTCAAAGAGAAACTGACAAACCTGAATCAAAAGAAACGAAGCAATTTGCTCTACATTTTCTCCCCGGACTTAAGCTGGAAACAACATCATGCAAAAACCCTGCAAAGAAAATGAAGGAAAGCCCAAGTGCAGCGTGCCAAAGAGAGAGGAAGAACGCCCCTATGGAGAATTTGAACGCCAGCAAACAGAAGGGAATTTTAGGCAAAGGCTGCTTCAGTCTCTCGAGGAATTTAAAGAGGACATAGACTATAGGCACTTTAAAGATGAAGAAATGACAAGGGAGGGAGATGAGATGGAAAGGTGTTTGGAAGAGATAAGGGGTCTGAGAAAGAAATTTAGGGCTCTGCATTCTAACCATAGGCATTCCCGGGACCGTCCTTATCCCATTTAATGCATTTCTCCCCTGAATTCAACTATTTTCTGTTATTAATATTACCACCAGTGGCTTCTTTTTGTCTGCATTTTCTTGCTAAATATTGCTACCATTTTACTCCTATCCTTCAGTGTTCCTTTGATTTGCATATGACTCCTGTTACCAACATCTCATCTTTTGACCATCTCACTCATTTAATAAGGATGTTTCATTCATTTGCATGGGAAGATGCTCATTTATATTGTATAGTGAAAATAGTAAGTTGCAAAACAGTGTGTGTGTATATGTGTGTATATATGTATATACATATACACACTTTATATGTACATTTATATATGACAAAATGCAAAAGAAAAAGTCTGAATTATTATACACCGAAAGGTTAACAGTGAACCTCTGTGTGATCTGTATTTTATTTCTTTTTTGGCTATCTGCATCTTCTCATTTTCCACAAAATGAATATATATGTGTGTGTATGTGTGTGTATTGTGTCACAAAAAAACCCCGAAAATAAACAGACACAGAAGAACTTGTCAATCACCTTTGAAGGGCAGTAAAACAATAAACTTTTGACAACAGAACTATAAAAAAGAAATGTAAACTTCAAATTACCTTTGGATCTCTTAGCCAGAGGAATAAAACTGGCAATTATTACAGATACACTTGCTTAAGACTCCGTCTTTTTCACGGGGAAAACATTTGCCTCGCAGGGCTGCTGTCAGGAAGAAAGAGGTGACTCCGAGCTGTGCTTGGTTACCCTCTGCGCATACAGAACCCCAACCCACCACAGAGCATCAGTTATTGGAGGGAGGGCCCTGACACGACTTCCCTGTGCTCAGGAACAAGTCCATTAGGAGGCAGGGCCCTGGGGGCTTCATGCCAGTCATCTGCTGTTGAGCCCCACGCTCCTCCTCCCCTGGGTTCTGCCCTGCCTGCTGGGCCCTTTGCTCTCTGCTGGCCCTCACTGCTCCTGGTGCACCGGAGTCCTCAGGTGCCAAAACCCACTCACTTTCCTGGACTCCCCAGTGGGTCAAACCCCTACTCTGTCTTCTGAAGCCTCTCTGCTTCCTAGTGACCCTTCACACAAGTGAGACGGCTTGGGCCATGCTGCCTTGCAGGGTTCTTAGCAAAACAGCCCCTTCTGTTTTCAATCCCAGGACCCCTCCTCTAAATACGAGTCAGACATGATGAGGTCGTTTTGGGAGTTGGACCAAGGTGCAAGTTTGAATTAAAAAAAAAAAAAAAAAACAGCGGTAGTCAGAATTGCCTTAGGTCTAAGGACTAAGGTTTTGTCTTCCTTCTCTTGTGAGATGATCTCTCCCTGAAGGGTCCTGGCAGGCCTGCCCTACTGGTTCAGAAGACTGTCAGGGGACAGGTATAAATTGCACAAAACAATGCAGAAAATAGATCTAAGAAAGCAATTCCCATCTTTCTATTACTTTCCTTCCTGAAACATGTGAAAATTCTTTGTAAGACTAATATATATATAATATATAACATATATTATATATATACATATATAGAAATATATGTATATGTACTTTTTAGTGTATATATGTACAATATGTATTGTATATATATTTACTGCATATGTATGTGTGTATATATATATTTTTAGTCTTACAAAAGACATATATATACACACACATATATATATACTTATATATATTACATATATATGTATATATATATATATACACACACACACACACTTAAGCATTATTTCCTAATTGGACTGCTTGCATTTTGCATCTCAAAGTAAACACCATATCATATATTTCATTATACTTTTGATTAGTGACTTACATATAGTGGGTATTTAATAAATGTTTGCTTAGTTAGAATCTAGTGTTCTTGGCCCAGTTTTACTTCTGATTGTGTAAGATGGCAATAATCTATTTCACTACAAACTATAATTTGCATTTTCAAATAGGACCCAGCAGGAAAGGGATTATTTCCCATATTCAGTCTATAAAATTATTGTAACATTGTATAACTGATGTCTCTAACAGCTCCTTACATTATAATCATCTGGAGTGCTTATTAAAAATGCAAAATTTGGACACATATGTCCCCATACACACTGATACTCTTACTCTGAATCAGAATCTCTGCATTTCTCCCTGGCCCTTCATTTGGGGTTTCCCATGATATCATGGTCTCCGTTACTGCTTCATATACTCTCACCATAGACCCTGTTTCAGCTGAGCAGTGCAGAAGTCTCCTTACAATCAAAGAGCCAAATGGTTTACAATTCATAATTAGGGGTTCCTGAAAGTCAAAATGGTGGTTATCATAGCCTGAAAACTGTGTATCTAACAAGTAAATATATGTGAACAATAAACATTACTCAGCCTTGGTAGGAGGCGAAAAACCAAGTGAAAAATAAAACAACAAGTTTGCCTATCAAATAGACAAATGTTTGCTTACAATACTCAATTTTATTGAGGATGTAGGCATTCTCATACGTTGAGAGTAAATTGCTATATCCTTTTTTTTTTTTTTGCTTCTATTCACAGTAAGTACCAAATGCTGTATATATTGCATATACCATGACCCAATAATTCTACTGTTTGGAATTTGTCCTAAGGAAATAATCATAGTGGTGAGCAAATGTTTAGCTATAAATATTTTTTTATTTAAGGATTTCACATACTTGCAAGGATTTTTTTTAAACCTAAAAATCAAGTACATGTGCTATCCAATCAGAAGGAAATGGACATAGATTCTTATTCACCACATACACAAAAATACATCCCAGGTGGATTGAAGATGAAAATGTGAAGAACAAGGAGCTCCTGGCTGGCTCAGCTGGTGCAACATATGACTCTGAGCTCGGGGTTGTAAGTTCGAGCCCCACGATGGATGGTAGAGATTACTTAAAAATAAAATCTTTAAAAAGAAAGAGAAAGAAAGTAAATGTGAAGAACAAGAATAAAATATTACAATGAAAATTAACTAAAACATGTATAATCTTGTGATGTCATTATCTTCTAAGCATGAAAAAAAATCCAGAAGTTATAAAGGAAA
Organism: Neomonachus schauinslandi; assembly: GCF_002201575.2. Classification (NCBI taxonomy): domain Eukaryota; kingdom Metazoa; phylum Chordata; class Mammalia; order Carnivora; family Phocidae; genus Neomonachus; species Neomonachus schauinslandi. Next base: position 44,622,786 of record NC_058419.1, on the reverse strand, counting down.
AAAATATATAAAATGTCCGAAGACAAGAAATAGCCTGTGAGGAAATATTTTCAATACCATGATGGATAATGGGAAAATATCTCTATAACTCCAATAGCTTTTACAGATGGAAAAGAAAAAGATAAACAAACCAGTAAAAATATGTACATACCATATGACCCAGCACTTCCATTGCTTTGCATTACCATAGAGATATATGTACGCACACGCACAGGAAAGCATAGATGGATGTTTACTGTGTCATTTTAAGTGCCAATATGTTAGAAATAGCCTAGGTCATCAAAAGGGAAAGGTCAAATAAAAAGTGGTCTCTCTATGCCAAGAAAATTACACAATAGTTAAAAAGAGTGAGATTCTTATATTGAAGCATCAATATAGGAATATTGTTAAGTAAAGACATTATGTATCTAGGGGTGCCTGGGTGGCTCAGTCAGTTAAGCATCTCCCTTTGGCTCATGATCTCAATGTCCTGAGATGGAGCCCCACGTTGGGCTCCCTGCTCAGCAGGGAGTCTTCTTCTCTCTCTGCCCCTCCCCACCCAGCTCGTGCTTTCTCTCTAGCTCTCTCTCAAATAAATAAAATCTTAAAAAAAGACATTATGTACCTTTATGTTGTTACTGTCACAAATGATATTGTCATAAATAATGAATTACCTAGTTCATTTTAATATACTGCTTTAACCATACCTCCAATGTAAATGGTTAAATCTCCTCCCTACAGTTAAACACTTCTCAGTTCAATGGATATCCATCTAGAAATTTATGTATTTCTGTTTTTCATTTTAACTATATATTATATTACATTGTGACTTTCAGGAGCCCTTAACTAGGAATCATAAACCATTATAAGGAGACTCCTGCACAACTCAGCTGAAAAAGGATAAATGGTGAGTGTGCATATTAACATAGCTTTATAATTATTGTTTTATGCATTTGTCTTTTAAGTCATATAGAAAAAAAGGAGTTTAAACCAAATATGAAAATGAAAAACTATTTGCTTTTGTATTTACCTATGTAGCTACCTTTACTGTTGTTGTTTATTTCTTTATATGACTTTGAGTTACTTATTTTGTGTCTCTTTTTCTCAGCATGGAAGTCTTATAGGACTTTTCAGAGGTCTGTAAATACAAATACCAATGAATCTACTTTCTATAGTATGAATGTACCGTATGCTATTAAAATCATTCCCCTGTCACTCAACATTTAAGTTATTTCTATACTTTGCCCACTAAAAACAATGCTGTCTGCAATTTACATGTTTGCACATATATTCAAATTACTGGTGCTTATATTTCTATAGAATAGATTTTGGAAAGTAGGATTGCTTGATCAAAAAGTATGTGATCTCTTACATTTTCCAACTTCCCTTGCACATATGTTGGGGCCACCAAACATAATATAAGACACTTCTAAGGCTTTTAAACAATGCTGGGTGATCTTTCCGTCTCCTTTCAGTAACTTTGGAAACCATGTGTGCCATCTGGAACACATGACTGAGATGAATGCAGGTTAGATACCTGAATAATCAATGGAGCAGAGCCATGCAGGAGAACCAATAACTCTCATCAAACTATGACGTGAATGAGTAATAAACTGCTTAAAATCCACTGAGATAACCTAGTTCATCTTAATATACTGCTTTACCCACACCTCCAATTTCAGCCCCCTTCCCACAATTAAACACATCAGTTTGATGGATATCCATCTAGAAATCTATATATTTCTGTTTTGCATTTTAACTAAATATTATAATATTACATCTATTGCCCTACTGTTTTTACTCAACAGTATCCCTGGGGGTGCTTTAATATAAGAATCTCATTCTTTTTAATTATTGTATAGTTTTCTTGGTATAGATAGACCACAGTTTATTTGACCTTTCCCTTTTGATGACTTACGCTATTTTCAATATTTTGGTTCTTACAAGCAATGCCATAATAAACATTTATCTATGCTTTCCTGTGCACCTGTGTGCAAATATCTCCATGGTAATATTAAGTAGTAAAAGTGCTGGATCATGTGGTATGTACATATTTTTGTTGGTTTGTTTATTTACCACAATGCATACCATAAACTTATCCATCACCTCCAAAGTCCTGATGAATATTGATGCAAAATCCTCAACAAAATACTAGCAAACTAAGCCAGCAGAATATTAAAAGGATTTTACATCATGATGAATTGGGGTTTACCCACAAAATTTAAGGATTATTCAACATATGAAAATCAATGTCAAAGTCTTATATTACATTAATATAAGAAAGGGAAAAACACATAATCATCTCAATTGATACAGAAAAAAAGCATTTGACAAACTACAATATCCTTTCATAATAAAAAACACTCAACAAACTAGGAATATAAGCAGATTGTCTCCACATAATAAAGGGCATTTATGAACAACTCAATGCTAGATCATACTCTATAGTGAAGGATTGAAAGCTTTCCATGTGAGATCACAAATAAGACAAGGATGTTTGTTTTCATCAGTTTTGTACTGGAAGTTCCAGCCAGAGAAATTAAGCAAGAAAAAAATAATTGAATCCAAATTGGAAAGGAAGAAGTGAAATTATCTTTATTTGCCAATGGCATGATCCTATATATAGAAAATGCTAAAGAATATGCAAGAAGTCTACTAGGACTAATAAATGAACTTGGCAAATTGCTGGATACAAGATCAGCTATTCCAAATTGGTTGTATTTCTATATACTAGGAATAAGCAATCCAAAAATGAAGTTAAGAAAACAATTCTATGTACAAAAGCACAAAACAGAATACAATACTTAATAAATTTAACCAAGGTATCTCAAGATTTGTACACTGAAAATTACAAAATTGCTGAAAGTAATTAAACAAGACCTAAATAAATGGAGAGATGGTCCATGTTCATGGATTGGAAGACTCAATATTTGTTAAGATGACAATAATTCCCAAAGCAGTCAAAGGATCGAATGCAATTCCTATCAAAATAAGAAAAGTCTATTTTTGAGAAATGGAAAAGCTGAGAGTAAAATTCATATGGAATTGCAAGAAATCCCAAATAGACAAAATATACTGAAAAAAAATGTAAGACTCATACTTTCTTATTTTAAAACCCTACAAATTTATAGTAAAACAGTGTACTACTGGCATAAGAATAGACATGTAGATAGAACTGAGAGTCCAGAAATAAACCCATACATCTATTGTCAATTGATTTTGGGCAAGGGTGACAAGTCCATTCAATGGGGGAAAGAATAAGCTCTTCAACAAATGGTGATGAGACAACTGGATATCCACATGCACAAGAATGAGATTAGACCCCTACCTCATATTCAAAAACTAAAACTCAAAATGGAAACAACCCAAATGTCCATCAACGGATGGACATGATGAGTTGATAAACAAAATGCAGTATATTCACACAGTGGAATATTATTCAGCCCTAAAAAGGAATGAAATACTGGTAACATGCTACAATGTGGATGAACCTTGAAAAAAATTATGCTAAGTGAAAGAAGCCAAACATGAAAGGTCACATATTGGATGATTCCATTTATATCAAATGTCAAGAATGTGTAAATCCATAAAGACAAAAAATAAATTAGTGGTTGTCAGGGCTGGAGACAGGACACAATGGGTAAATTGGTAAAGGGCATCCTTTGGGGGGGTAATAAAAATCTTTTGGAACCAGATAGAAGTGAACAGTTGTGCAACAAAGTGAGTATTCTAAATGCCACTGAATTATACACTTAAAATAGTTAATTTTATTTTATATGAATTTCACCTCAATACAAAAATTGAACACATTTTAATTATTAGAAATATTTCCAGATTTTGCTCCTAAGAGGTTATACCATCAACAATGCATGAGAGTATCTATTCCGCCTCACCATTGCCAGGACTATGGTTTGGGGTTTACCCAAAATCTAGTCTTTTCAGACTAAACCAGGTCATGAAGACTGTTACTTTCTCTAAACTTTTTTTTGTCCTTTACCTTGTAGTCTATAATCATCATCAAAATATGTTCATGTCAATGGGTTTTGTCTACTTAGCCAAAACGTCATTTCCAACAGGTCAGTTGTGTCCTCTTAAACCTAGCTCAGTGCTAGAAATATAGTGAGTGCTTTCTATTTGTGCTTTTTACATTTAGAACCATGGACTTATACCTATGTTGTAGATATTATTCTAAATTTACAGATAAAAAAAACAGGTTCAAAAATTTTATGCAATGCCTTTTAACACTGGAGTGTGTCACGCCTGAGATTCTAGCTCCAATTTACCTACTTTTCCATGTGTCCTCCCTATGAATTGATGAGACCTACTTATCAGTATCTATACATTCACATTATGATGGCCATACTATGTTGTGCATGTATGGAGGTTCGCTTAATGACACTTCCTGATGAGGATGAGGATGGCAATGAACTCTTGTCCCTCAGGTTGAGAAGTCTGGGTCCAGAAACTATATAGATAGGCTGGTATCCAAGTCAGCATGGTATAGAGCAACATGACTTTTAAAAATTGTTTAGCTCTTTCTCCTGAATTTGAAAGGCCATCTTTATCATATTCTAAAAATCAGGTTGTTCCTAGATCTATGTCAGCCTTCGAATGCTATACCTTAGTTATTTTCTCTATTCTCAGGAAGTCACTTTTAAAAATGTATTAATTTATCTGGCAGCACAAGAATGCTTATTATTTATTTTCATCAATTTCTTGGCCCCTTATGAACATTGTAATTCAGAGGAATTTTTTTTTAAGATTTATATTTATTTGACAGAGAGAGAGTTAGCGAGAACAGGAACATAAGCAGGGGAGTGGGAGAGGGAGAAGCAGGCTTCCCGCCGAGCAGGGAGCCCGACGCGGGGCTTGATCCCAGGACCCTGGGATCATGACCTGAGCCGAAGGCAGACACTTAACGGCTGAGCCACCCAGGCGCCCCAATTCAGAGGCATTTTTGAACAACATTTTTAAGTTCCAAAATACATTCCTTGTGATTTAAATTAAAACTGAAATGAATTTATGCATAATTGACATTTTTTACAGTAATTTTCCTACATAAGATCTTGGACTCCTATCTTCTAAATAACCTAAAGATGTACTTCTTGTTTATTCTCTCAGCATTCCATGGTAACAAGGCTGCAAGCTGCTAAAAGCGCATATGTAAATAACTCAAAGTTCCTTTTTATCCTGGAGAAGGTGATGGTTTCTTCTCCACTACATCATCCCCCTAAAAAAAAAGAAAATTTTTTTTCTAACAGTACCTATCTCACAGGACTATGGGAGAAAGAAATAAAATACTGAGTGGCAGTGATTTTATAAGATTTCATATTTTGAAAAAATTAATCTACTAGATGGGAACAATACATGATATAGTGAGGCCAGCAGGTAACTTTTCACATTATTCCAGGAGTGAGGTGACTGCCGGGGGGAGGGGTCCTGAACCTGAACCAGGGCAATAACAGACAGTAGGACTGGAAAAAAATAGACAGAGGTGGAAGATAATTAAAAGGTTGGGTTCTCAGGAATTGGTTATTGATGAGATTGAGGAAAGTGAGGGAACAAAAGTGAAGGATACTATCCAGGTTTCTGACTTTGGCATTTAAAAGTATGCTGGCATTATTCAATTAAACAGGAAACGTGGTAATGGCTTAAATGTGTAGTGGTGGAAGAGTTGGAGAGGAAAACTAGTTTTATTTATTGTTTATTTTTTTGTTTATTCTTTAATTTTTTTAACATTTTTCCTTTAAAATTTTTTTAATTCCAGTATTCTTAACATGCAGTGCTATATTATTTTTAGTTTTTTTACTTTAAATTTTTATTTTAATTCCAGTTAGTTAGCATACAGTGTTATATTAGTTTCAGGTGTACAATATAGTAATTTAACAGTTCCGTACATCACCTGGTGCTCATCACAGCATACAGTGTTCTATTAGTTTCAGGTGTACAATACAGTGATTCAACAGTTTTATACATTACTCAGTGCTCATCATGATAAGCGTACTCTTAATCCCCTTCACCTGTTCCACCTACCCACCACCCACCTCTCCTTTGGTAACCATCAGTTTGTTTTCTGTATTTAAGGGCCTATTTTTTGGTTTGCCTCTTTTGCCCTTTGTTTTGTTTCTTACATTCTACATATGAGGGAGGTAATATAGTATTTGTCTTTCTCTGACTGACTTATTTCATTTAGCATTATACTCTCTAGCTCCATCCATGTTGTTGCAAATGGCAAGATTTCATTCTTTTTAATGGCTGAGTAATATTCCAGTGTGTGTGTGTGTGTGTGTGTGTGTGTGTGTGTGTGTGTGTGTGTGTGT